>NC_059426.1:181873522-182063522 GCF_021028975.2 Sphaerodactylus townsendi
TCCTCTCAACTCCCCCCCACTCCAGGAAGTGTAAAGCTCACCAAGCTTGGATGCTATGTACTCAAGGCCTCTTTGGAGCCATCTTGAAAGTCTGGTGCCTCTATCTTCAAAAATGTGCAGCCAGGGCTTACACACTCCAGACACATTCCCCAGAATCTGCCAGGCTCTTCAGCAGAGTTCTGTGGTGGGAAAAATCTTTACTTTTCCCACCACTTAGACTTCCCAATGGGGCTTTCTGTTTATGCTCCTTGGTGATGGCTCTTGTGGTAGAGGTTTCCAACAGGGAGGCACTGTGGTAGGGATCTTGCCTCTGGGTGGGAGGCATTTCCTGTAGCTGCTGGTGTGCCAGGTCTCACTGAAAGGAACCAGCCAAATTTTTGCTAAAATGTGTGTGGAAGAGGAAAATGCTGTGGCCCACCGAGTTGACAGGTGAACCTGATGCCCACAGAATTCCGGCCATCATAGGCAAAATCCTCTGCACAGCAAAGTTGGCTGGTTCCTTTCTCTCAGGAGAGACTAACTCACACAAGCTGAAACCCTGCAGGGGGCCTTTGAGTAATAAAGCATCCAAGCTTGGTGTGAGCTTTGCTTTTGGGGTGGGTGGGGTGGGGCGCTTGAGAAGTTCTGAGAGAGGAGACCTTTCCAGCCAGCAGGCTTCATGCAGGAGCAGGGAAACTAAAATAAGCCCTTTTAGGGGCTCCATAAAATTGGACCCTCAGAGCAAAGGTCTCTAAGCTCCTGGATGCTATTATCAGGAGGTAGCTTTCCTGGAGCCACCCTTGAAAGTCTGGTGTGCCCTCTATCTTCAAAAAAAATGTGCAGCCTGCTTCAGAAATTCTCATTAGCTACAATGGTGAGCAAAGTCACTGCAAAACAAAGAATCTTGGGCAAATTTCTTGGGAGTTCCTGGAAGGATGTATGTTTTAAAGCTAGTGACACCAAAATTTCCGGGTATCATCTGAAAGTTAACTATTCTATGTAGTGCCACCCCAAGTTTTGTAGAAGTTAGGTTCAGGAGGACCAAAGTTATGGTCCCTCAAAATGGGTAGCCCCCATCTCAGGTTAGGGCTCCCCATTGAAAACAATGGGGATGGGGCATTCCCATTTGGAGCATCCCTTTAACTTTTGCTTCCCCTGAACCAAACATCGCTCAAACTTGGTAGTGGTATCATCCAGGGCAGTCTCTGGATGATGCCCCTGGAAATCATGGTGCCTCTTAGCTTTAAAAAATGCGGCTTCCTGCAGGCTGAAAAAAAACACCCAAAATACTCCCCCAAAAGCCCAAATACCTTTGCATTCGCATTTCTCTGTTCTCGATATTTGGGCAGGGACATAATCAGACAATTTTTTGGTCCTAATCAGTGCCCAAATTTGCCCGTCTGTAGATTCCAGCCTAGATCTTGCTATTTGTTTCTATCTGAATCTCCAACCCCTCAAAAGTAATGCTGTTTCAGGGGTGGGGGAGAATCCATTTCAAACAGGGCATCAATTTCAATTTTGAGCTTTAACAGGAGACCCCCCAGATTCTCCCTTTAAGGTAGATTTAAAAGAAGAATCTGAGCTCCCTAGTTGAAACACCATTGAAAGTGATGCTGTTTGGGGGGTGGATTCCAACTGAGGTGTTTTTTGAGAGATGATGCTGACATTTGTTTTGGTAAATGTTTTGCATGGGGGTGATTTGTGAGAGATATTACATGCTTAATACCCACTTGCACTGGCTTGGAGCTGTTTCTCAGGCTAACAACCTACCTCATAGGGTTGTTGTGATTAGGAAATTAGGAAAAGAGTTGGTGGGGAGAGAGCCATGTATGTTTTGCTGGGAGTGAGAGGCATTTTGTGAGCTGGTACAAAAAATCATTGTTTGGTCATGGTGGGGGAGGGTGGCCGCTGATACGCCGGGCCGGGGGGGGGGGCGACAAACTCAGGTTTTGTCCCCGGGCGCCAGTTTGCCTAGGTACGCCCCTGCAAGAGTCCCATGGGTGCTTGGGGTCAGGAAACAAAATCTAACGACGACGGCACCCTTATCTGCCTGCTGGTGGGAATAAGGCTGCTGGAGGCGCTTCTTCCGGGGTCCCTTTTGTCAAACGTCCATTCATGGTTTTTGCAAACGAAAGGGTCGTGCCCAGGTGGAGCAGGGGTGGATTCCTGCCTTGGGCAAAGGAGGTTCCATACAGATACTAATACAGAATACAACTTTAATTCCTGCATTCTACCTAATCCACCTTGTTCCTCTCTAATTTATAAAGTAAGAAAACATAATTTCACCTTCATTGAACAGCAAGATCGGAAACGGAAGAATTCATTTCTGACTCTGCTATCAAAAGAAGCTCCCCAGCAGGGTTTCCCTGGTGAGTATGGCAAACCGTGCAGAAACCCCACAGCGAAGCGAGCTCCAGCAGGACTAGCGGTGCCTGAATAAATGGCCAGTGAGTCACTGCTATCGACAGGAGGGGACTCTCCGTGAACAATGCAATTGGAATTAGGGCTGTAGAACCAGCCAGACATCTAAAAACAAAACTGAAGGAAAGCATAAGTATCGATATGGCATGTTAAACGATGCAAAAATTCCACAACAGGATCTGAGTTTTAGCCAGGGATACGCAGTAGCATGTCGTCCCTACCAACTTACCCAAGTCACTCTGTGAAACGTTTGCTGCAGTGTGACTCTACAGCCTGCATAGAAAAGTCCTCTTGAATAATTAAGATTCGCATTGTTTTGCCGAAAGACTGAATGGTGGGAGTTTTTCTTATTAGACCATAAACTGAACATGAGGCAGCAGTGTGATGCGGCAGCCAAGAAAACCAATGCCATTTTGGGCTGTATCAATAGGAGTATACTGTCAAGATCGAGGGGGTGTAGTTGTACATCTATTCTGCATTGGTTAGACCTCACCTGGAATATTGTGTACAGTTCTGGGCATCACAATTCAAGAAGGATATTGGCAAGCTGGAATGGATCCAGAGGAGGGCAACCAAAACGGTAAAAGGTCTGGAATCCATGCCCAACAAGGAGAGACTTAGAGAGCTGCGTATGTTTAGTCTGGTGAAGATAAGGTTAAGGGGTGACATGACAGCCATGTTTAGATATTTGAAGGGATGTCGTGTGGGTGAGGGAGCAAGCTTGTTTTCTGCTGCTCCAGAGACTGGGACCAGGAGTCATGGGTTCAAGGTGAAGGAAAAGAGATTCCACCTAAATATCAGGAAAAACTTCCTGACGGTCAGGGCTGTTCAACAGTGGACTGCACTACCTTGGAGTGTGGTGGAGTCTCCTTCTTTGGAGGTTTTTCAAGAGAGGCTGGATGGCCATCTGTCAGCAGTGCTTTGATCGTCTGTTCCTGCATGGCAGGGGGTTGGACTTGATGGCCCTTCCTTGGTGTCTCTCTCTATGATTCTATGACCTTTTCAGGGGGTGCATTCCATAAGCAGGGGGCCACAACAGAGGATGCATGTGTATGGGCTGATGTTGATTTTTTGCCCATTTGCAGATTAGAACTTGCAGA
The DNA here is from genome assembly GCF_021028975.2 of Sphaerodactylus townsendi. NCBI lineage: Eukaryota > Metazoa > Chordata > Lepidosauria > Squamata > Sphaerodactylidae > Sphaerodactylus > Sphaerodactylus townsendi. Next base: position 181,877,023 of record NC_059426.1, read on the forward strand.
AGACCCATAGGGGATTTCCTGCCTGCAACTCGTATGCGCTCATGCAGCTCTGTTAGTAAGGACAGCAAACACTTCACCCCTTTTTCACTGGAAGAAGAAGAAGAAGAGTTTGGATTTATATCCCTCCTTTCTCTCCTGCAGGAGACTCAAAGGGGCTGACAATCTCCTTGCCCTTCCCCCCTCACAACAAACACCCTGTGAGGTGGGTGGGGCTGAGAGAGCTCCGAGAAGCTGTGACTAGCCCAAGGTCACCCAGCTGGCGTGTGTGGGAGTGCACAGGCTAATCTGAATTCCCCAGATAAGCCTCCACAGCTCAGGTGGCAGAGCTGGGAATCAAACCCGGTTCCTCCAGATTAGATACACGAGCTCTCAACCTCCTACGCCACTGCTGCTCCTCCGCTGCGGAGAGGGTGCTCAAAAGAAGTATCGCAGTTCAGGGGGTTACATTTCGCCCGGACTTTTCTTGAACTTTCGGAGCCGTTCCCACTACAAATCCCGTTCTGGCTGGCCATCGAGATGCCACTCGTCGCACGAACTACTCGTCGGGAGGCAGCGGAGAACACTCTCCAAACTGCTTTTCAAGTTGACACGGCAGCCCAAAATCTCTCACGGCCACTCTAGCCACCCAGCCAAATTAGAGCAGATGCGGAAAGCGCCACTCTGCTTGGCTGAGGTTTTTTTGCGCAGAGTTCAGAGGGGTGAAGAGTGGTCCTCATTAGACAGCTTCCCTAATTGGGAAGAAAATAGGCACAAAGAAACAAAGTCCTAAAACGATGCTCTCTCTCACTTTCTCTCTCTCTCAACATACCCTCCAACCTACTCTGCAGTGAAGTCGAGCGAGGAGAGACATTGATGCATCCGCAGCATGAAGTTAAATAAAAAAAAACACCCTGAAAGATGAACAGTTCGTGTGGTGAATGACTTCACTGCTTGGGCTCGACAGGAGATAACAATCAAGAGAAGCATATTTAATTCACTTGTAGCACACACTCTTAAAAAAAATAACGTTCCTTCTGGCGTGTAATTTGCGGAGCGACGATGATAGATTACGGATATCAAAGCGCTATGTGGAAATTGCTGGAGGTAAGACGGCTTAACCCGGAGAAGTTCCTTTCGTAGCTGAGGGAAGATCATTAAAATAGGGGATGAGATCTTCAGTGTGGTGGCTGGGGGGCGGGGGGGGGACGTTGCTCCAACGCCAGGCACGACATTGGGCACTGCTATGTGGGATGTCGTCTGAGAGGGAAAATGAAAGTGCGGGGTTTTTCCATTAAGACAGGAATCTTGTCAGATGATGATGATGATGATGATGATGATGATGATGATGATGATGATGATGATGATGATGATGATGATGATGATGATGATGATGATGATGATGATGATGGTGGTGGTGGTGGTTGTTGTTGTTGTTGTTGTTGTTATGGTGATGGTGATGGTGATGGTGATGGTGATGGTGATGGTGATGGTGATGGTGATGGTGATGGTGATGGTGATGATGATTACTACTACTACTACTACTACTACTACTACTACTACTACTTAGATTTAATATACCACCCTATCCCCGAAGGGCTCAGGGCGGTGTACAATATAAAACATCATATATAAAAACATAAGTTGCAGCGCAGCCTGAACACTACAAGCTCCCACAGTTGCAAGTGATTTCCAGGTGAAAGAGATCAGTTCACTTGGAGTAAATAGCCTCTTTGGAAGGTGGATTCTATGGAATTATGCCCCATTGAACTCCCTTCCCTCTCCAAACCCCGCCTTCCTCAGGATCCACCCATCTCCAAGTAGATCCCAACCTCAAAGCTGTATCTAGGGAAAATGTATGCAAATGTAGGCAAAAAGTTTTCTGGGCCCCCCATATTCATTCATTCATTCATTCATTCATTCATTCATTCATTCATTCATTCATTCATTCATTCATTCATTCATTCTTTGAACTTTTATACCGCCCTATCCCCGAATGGCTCAGGGCGGTGAACAACATATAGTCACAATACAATCATAAAACAGCTAAAACCTTTAAAAGCAGCAATAAAAGGAAAACTAACCCTAATATATAAGCTAAACGTAGGTGGCGTCTGACAGCCCCATTTTAAAACTCCTCGCCCAGGTGGGTAGGGCGGTGAGTCCCTTCAGATGACAAGAGGCCCAGATGTAAAGGGCCAGAAAGAAAAAGGGGGAGAGGAGGGGGGCACCACATCAGCGGCTGGTTCCTCCAAAGGCCCGGCGGAACAGCTCCGTCTTACAGGCCCTGCGGAACTCACCAAGGTCCCACAGGGTCCGGACGGCTGGAGGAAGAGCGTTCCACCAGGCCGGGGCCAGAGCTGTAAAGGCCCTGGGCCGGGGGAAGGCCAGCCGCATCATCGAGGGGCCCTCCCCCACCACAACCAAACAACTTTTTTTTGCACCACGTTTTGAAGTCAGTGTATGGATCCGGGCGAAAAGAGAAGGGGTGCGAGGGGCAATTTTACGCCCCCCCCCCCATGATTAAATGGCCACAGCCCGGAGACATTTGATCCCGTATGCCCCCCTGGGCGGTACGCCCCTGCCCAACCCAGAGCTGGCAATTCTATTAAGGACGATTTTCATTCTGGAGAGTGGTGATCAAATATTTGCGCTTATAAACCAACGTCGTAAATACAGATTTCCAAAATGGGGGGAGAATTTGGAGGAGGGAGGGGGATTGTGAGGTTGCCTGACATGTTGTGCAGGCTGTGCAGTTCCAAGCTATGCAAGTGCTGAGTGTGGGGAGGGGGGGGGGGAAGGAGCAATATGAATCTCCACTATGAGTCTCCTGTATGAATCTACCTATCCAATGCAAAACAATGCAATAACAATGCAATAACAATAGAACCAGGGGGCATTCATTGAATTGCTGGGGGGAAGAATTGGGACTAATAAAAGGAAACACTTCTTCACGCAACGTGTGATTGGTGTTTGGAATAGGCTGCCACAGGAGGTGGTGATGGCCACTCACCTGGATAGCTTTAAAGGGGGCTTGGACAGACTGATGGAGGAGAAGTCGATCTCTGGCTACCAATCTTGATCCTCCTTGATCTGAGACTGCTTATGCCTTAGCAGACCAGGTGCTCAGGAGCAGCAGCAGCAGAAGGCCATTGCTTTCACCTCCTGCACGTGAGCTCCCAAAGGCACCTGGTGGGCCACTGCGAATAGCAGAGAGCTGGACTAGAGGGACCCTGGTCTGATCCAGCTGGCTTGTTCTTATGTTCTTATGTTCTTAGTAGTCCTGATATGTAACGACAATGATAAGCGTGCCCTTGTTGATGTGGAACTGAAACCATATTATTATTTACCTGCACAGCCCTCGTTCCAGAAGTTGGAGAAAGAAGCTGTCACTAGCTAAGTGGAATGATGGGATGCAACCCGCTATATTTATGCAACTTTCTCACCAGGTTTTTGCAGAACCTGGGCGTACGTTCTAAACAATAAAATCCTGCCATTCTCTGGAGTTGTTTAAGCCCAGGGACACAATCAGAATTGGGTACCGAAAGGTCACGAGTAGATAAGGGCCACTAAATTAAAAAATCTGCTGTACGGCAAAAATACATATGCATTTATTCAAATTAATATCAGCACATCATAGTAGGCGGCCCGTGATCGCCTGCCTTATGTGTACATGTCAGGACGCAGCCTGACATTGAGGACCGGGAAGAGGTGCCAGCACTCACACCTGCCTGTGGAGAGGGGGGAAACCTTCACCTTTACTATGTTCATGGACACTTCCCGTGCTTTCATTTTCCTTTGATGCTTGCAACTGTAGAGGAACTAGGAGCAACCCTGGTGCCACCCCGGCATGGGGGGGGGGGGGCAGGCGGCTGAACACTTTCACTGCGCTGTCCTTGAGATGCTTGACTCCCAAACATCTTTCTTTCCACTGTGCTGTTCTCCCATTTCATGGGAAACAGGGAGCGGGTTTTAGGGTGGGAACTCTAAGGGCAGAGGTGGGATCCAGCAGGTTCTCACAGGTTCCCGAGAGTAGGTGACTCATTATTTGTGTGTGCCGAGAGGGGGTGACTAACGGGTGATTTTGCCACGTGGTTTTTGCCTTAGTTACGCCCCTCCTCTCAGCAGTAGTGCGCAGAACTGGAAGCAGTCTAGCAGGAGGTGCACCGGCGTGCGTGGCAGCCTGCGCCTTGCGTGCATTCGTTTCCCGCCCAAGGACCGGCGCAGCGGCTGCGTCCTTGCCACAGCCTTGCCCAGGAATGCCCCGCCCCTGGAATGCTTGGCCACGCCCCCGTCGTGCCCCGCCCAGCCCCATTGGCGCTACGCCACAGTTTGAATCCCACCACCATGGGAACCTGTTACTAAAATTTTTGGATCCCACCACTGTCTAAGGGGGTAAATTAAACTGTACTTTCATAGCCCAGCAGAACTGTGCAAAAGCCAGGTACTAGCGGGGGCTAATAAAGACTACTGTGCAGGGCCAGAGCGAGGGGGAACAGCGCCCGGGGCATGCGTACACCCTGTGCTCCTGCCACGCCCCCACGCCCGTCCCCACACTGGCCAGGAACGCCCCCGCCGCACTCCCCCACCCCCTTGTACAAAGCATGTTTCCTACCACAGCACCGTTTCAAACAGTTCTAGAGTCTTGCTAATGGGTTTCCTTCAATTCTCGCCCCCAATTAACCTCTCCTTCTCCCTTCAATCCCGCTGGTTGCGCCCCAAACATCCTTCATTTTTTATCGGTCTAATTGCAACTCCTTCATCGCTATCATTTGATCCCACCCCTCAATCTAATTATCTTGTTTTCATGGGCGCCTCGGCAGTCCAAAAACCACCGGGCTATTGATAATTTCTGTTCATTTTCTCTCTCTCTCTCTCTCTCTCTCTCTCTAGGAAAAGCATCTTCAAGAGTCCGATGTAGAAATTAGCCACAGTACAGTCGTAACTAGTGGTTCCTATGGTGGGGATGGGTGGGGGTCTGTGTTGAAATCATCCCCCCCCCCACCCACAATTCTTAATGAATGATCCAGAAGGGAAAGCAGCCTGGTATGGCCCGATCTCATCAGTTCTCAGAAGCTAAGCGGGAATTGTATTTGGAGGAGGGGGTACCGCCAAAAAAGACTCCGCAGACGAATTCAGCAGCATTAGAACATAAGAACAAGCCAGCTGGATCAGACCAGAGTCCATCTAGTCCAGCTCTCTGCTACTCGCAGTGGCCCACCAGGTGCCTTGGGGAGCTCACGGGCAGGAGGTGAAAGCAATGGCCGCTGAGCAAACCACCTCTGAGAGCCAGCGTGGGGTCGTGGTTACAAGCAGGTGGATCCTAATCTGGAGAACTGGGTTTGATTCCCCACTCCTCCACCTGAGTGGCAGAGGCTTATCTGGGGAATTAGATTTGCTTTTGCACTCCTACATTCCTGCTGGGTGACCTTGGGCTAGTCACAGTTCTCTCTGAACTCTCTCAGTTCCACCCGCCTCACAAGGAGTCTGTTGTGGGGAGAGGAAGGGAGAGGAGCTTGTAAGCTTGAGTGTCCTTACAGGCGAGAAAGGGGGGATATAAATCCAAACTCCTCCTCCTCCTCCTCCTCCTCCTCCTCCTTCTTCTACTAAGGCAAGTACTGGGGGGGTCCCATGTTGGGGGGTCCCTGGCTTGGATTAAAGAAGTTTAGCCCACCCAAAAGAAAATCAGTAAGTAATCCATCAAGGCTCCTTGTCAGCTTAGCCAAATGGTGGAGTTCAAGTTCAAAGACCTTTATTAGGCATTAAAACATAGCAGAACTAAGTAATCCAAATACAGTTTTACAAAATAAAACAGGTACTCCTGTTTCAAAAATGCATACATCAGAGAGCTTCTAAAAGAAAGGAGACTTTCAGGAAATCATTTCGTAATAGTGAGCAAGAATTTGGCCACTATGTCCAGTTGTTTGGGATTCTGGTCTGTGTATTCAGAAGATAGTTCAATTTTAAGATTAAAAAAGATTGGATGGACCAGTAAAGGGATCCCCTAAAAACAGGTTTGGTCTAAAATCGTTAAATTTTGGACAAACTAATAAAATGTGCTCCAATGACTCCAATGACTAAATGGGATGTTATTGGCAGGAGGATGCTGATCTGGCTGGCTAGAGTGGGTGGGGTCCCCATTGATGCGCCAGGGGTTGATTCTCCGGGCTGATCTTTGGCTGGCTAGGGCGGGGAAGTCCCCTCACTCCTCTCCTCACCGCTCCATGTGCGCTCCTTTCTCCCGGAAGTGCCGCGCTTGGCCTTTCGGTGGAAGCAGGACGACCATCCCAGATAGAAGGAGTGTACCGTTCTTCGGTCAAGGGTATACGATAGCTGCGCTCCCCTGCTAGAACCTCCAAACAAGCTCAAGGTGGAGTTATGTGAGACGGGTTAGTCATTCTAAACCTGTGCTTTCCTTCCTGGGAGGCAACTTGCGTCCCAAAAGCTTGCCATTCCCGCTGATAAGTCTATCATTCCAACAGCCCGTTTGCTGTTTCCTAATAGCAACTATTCCTATGGAGCTGCCTTTCTTGATTTTTTTGTTGTTCCTTCAATTTGAGCCGACATTCAATGCCATACGAGGGGTAACTGGGCAGCCGCTGCAGACACTGGCGTAATGCCCATTGGGCAAGGTGGGCAGCTGCCCAGGGCATCACCTTGGGGGGGGGCATCAAAATGCTGGGTTCGTTTTTGGGTATTTTAGTGGTTTTCCATTTTTGTCCTGCAGGGGGCGCAGTTTTTAGGCTAGCGGCACCAAAATTTCAGCGTATCATCAGGAGACTGTTCTTATGCTACCTCCCCAATTTGGTGAGGTTTGGCTCAGGGAGTCCAAAGTTATGGACTCCCAAAGGGGGTGCCCCTATCCCCCATTGTTTCCAATGGGAGCTAATAGGAGATGAGGGCTACAGTTTTGAGGGTCCATAATTTTGGCCCCCCTGAACCAAACTGCACCAAACCTGGGGGGTATCATTAGGGCAGTCTCCTGATGAGGCCCTGAAAGTTTTGAGACTGTGCCTTCAGAAATGTGCCCCCCCCCCCAGCCTGCAACCCCCATTGACAGCAATGCAGAAAACTCAATGCAGAACAAAGATTCTTGGGCAAATTTCTAGGATGTTCCTGCAGGGGGTGCATTTTTGGCTGTATTGGCACCAAAATTTCAGGGTATCATCTGGAGATGATGGAGTGGCCACCCATGGGGGGGGGCATCCAACTCAGGTTTTGCCCAGGGCTACAGTTTGCCCAGGGCTGCCTCGTTACGCCCCTGGCTGCAGGCCTTCATATATATGTTTAATTCTCTCTTACACCTGTTGCAGTTCTTTTTTTGGGGGGGGGGGGTCATCTTCTCCTGCGAGCGCCTGAATAATGGAATGTGCACGTTGGCCTTGGTGACTTTTGAAAGCGGCATAATGGGTAAGTGGTGCATATTAGATTTATGGGGGTCAGACCCAAGAAAGTTACAAATCTCCTTCTGACACTTCAGTGAGGAATGGAAAGAAAGTTGGGAAGTTTTCCTCGCAGGTAAGTTTCAGCAAGGACAAAGTTGCATATTATTCAACGTTTGACAGGAGAGACGAAAGCCCTTTATTTTTTTCCAACAGCATCCGCGTGCGTGTGCGTGTTTGTGTGTGTTGGAAGGAGAGGAAAATCTGCTAGATACGATGGAACCACCTTGGTCTCAACAAGGTCCTTTCTGGGCTTGCATTGAAAGTTTGTTAGTGAATCTTTTCAGTACAAAACAGGAACTTTTCCGGCGGAGGAAAATGGCTTCCGACAGCCCCCCCCCCCCCTGCACGCCTGTTGTTTCATGTTAATTTCCCAGAGTTTGCCGTACCAATCATCAGTTGCATTAGTACCATTTTATTTTTTAAAAAATTAGTCTTTATTTTGCAGATAAAAGAGTACAAAGATTTTGAAGTCAGGGAATGTACAACGGTACAGTTCAGGCACAATAATTTCGATAAAAAGAAAAAACAATTAAAAATACAAAGAAGAAGAAGAAGAAGAAGAAGAAGAAGAAGAAGAAGAAGAAGAAGAAGAAGAAGAAGAAGAAGAAGAAGAAGAAGAAGAAGAAGAAGAAGAAGAAGAAGAAGAAGAAGAAGAAGGCAAGAAAGAAGAAGAGTTTTGGATTTATATCCCCCCATTTCTCTCCTGCAGGAGACTCAAAGGGGCTCACAATCTCCTTGCCCTTCCCCCCTCACAATAAACACCCTGTGAGGTAGGTGGGGCTGAGAGAGCTCCGAGAAGCTGTGACTAGCCCAAGGTCACCCAGCTGGCGTGTGTGGGAGTGTACAGGCTCATCTGAATTCCCCAGATAAGCCTCCGCAGCTCAGGCGGCAGAGCTGGGAATCAAACCCGGTTCCTCCAGATTAGATACACGAGCTCTTAACCTCCTACGCCACTGCTGCTCCCAAAGAAGAAAACCCGACTATACAAACGACTTCTTGGATGAGAATGCTGATATTAATCATGGTTATTATTCTTTCTGATTTATAAGCCTTTATACTTCGATCTAAAAAGGGAGGGGGGGGAATTCATCTGTACTGCCTTCGAATAACATCGATCACAAGAGACCATACTGGTCTGCTATATATTCTAATTTTTTTTTTACTTCTCATAGTCACAAATAGTCACCTAAAGTAAAATTTGAGGATCATATTATATTCTTACGTTATCATATCTAAATAAGCAATGTAAGGTTTCCAAATTTCTTTGAAAAGTCTTCCGAGGAAGAGTGACACATGATCAGGCTGCCAATCATGTCATCAAGGGGAGGGGAGGCGGGTGGTTCGTTTGCCATCTGTGACATCATCACGTGTCAAATCTCATTGGGTACGATGGCATCATCACGTGTCAAATCTCATTGGCTACGTAAATGCGTCCGTCTTTCCAGGAAGATGCCAAGAATATAAGTGCCTCAGAAGACTTCTGCCAACTCAGGTCTGAGGTCCTTCTAGTCCAGCCTCCAACTTCCTGCAGCGACTGACCAGACAACCTGGAAATCTCACAGCAGAGACACAAAGGCCCCTTCCGCACGCGCAAAATAATGCATTTTCAAACCACTTTCACAACTGTTTACAAGTGGATTTTGCTATTCCGCACAGCTTCAAAGAGCACTGAAAGCTGTTTGAAAGTCCATTATTCTGCATGTGCGGAATGAGCCAAAGACTCACCTTGTTGTGGCAACTTTAGAGCAAAGGACCCCAAGATTTTTGATCCGGAGGGCAGCTGTGGAATTCTGAGACGGGCTGGCAGGAGTTGCCCCAAGCGGCAGAGTCATACACATACCCGGAGGAAGTCCAGGAGTAGCGGAGAAGAGGGGTGATTTCAAAAATGCCTCAGGAAAGAGGAGTGAGAGAATAAAACCAACGCTAGTGGCAGCTGGTGCTGGATCAATGCTATTTTAATCTGCACATCCAGCCAGATCTCCATTGGCCTATCTGTCAGAATCCATACGATACTGGACAAGAGCTCTACCTGGCTCCACCCACCTTCTGAAAACATTCCACAGGCTCCTGGTATGGTGTTGGGGGGCATCATGGGTTCCACCCTGGGGACCCCAACCTGATATGCGCTATTCCTCCGGCCCCGTTGATTGTTGCTGCAGGAGTACTAAAATATACTTCCAGTTTGAATAATCGGTCTGCTGGGCCCTTTTGTGTACCTTGACATTGCTTTTTTGGCAAAAGAGAACTGGGGGCAGTGGTGGGATCCAAATGTTTTAGTAACAGGTTCCCATGGTGGTGGGATTCAAACTGTGGCGTAGCGCCAATGGGGCTGGGCGGGGCACGACGGGGGCGTGGCAGGGCATTCTTGGGGTTGGGCATTCCTGGGTAGGGCTATGGCAGGGGTAGGGAACCTGCGGCTCGAGAGCCGCATGCGGCTCTTCTGCCCTTGCACTGTGGCTCCACGAGCCAAGCCGCCGGCCCCATACTTGCCCGCCCTGCAGGCAGCAGGGCGGGCGCACCAACTGCTGCCATATGGTCGGCTGGGCAGCTTGCCGCTGGCTTCCCCTCCTACGCCCGCCCCATTGAGCGGGCGGGCGCTTTCCCAGCGGCCGGCGAGGCCAAGCCGCTGGCTTCATCCTTGCCCGCCCTGCTCCCTGCTGCATCCATGCGCTTCTCAGAATGAGCGGAGTAAAGGTAAAAAAAACCCCTATATATATAGTGTTATCTTTATTTTAAATGTCAAAAATTATTTGCGGCTCCAAGTGTTTTCTTTTCCTGTGGAAAACGGGTCCAAATGGCTCTTTGAGTGTTAAAGGTTCCCTACCCCTGGGCTATGGCAAGGACGCAGCCGCTGCGCCGGTCCTTGGGCGGGAAACGAATGCACACAGGTGGAGGCTACCACGCACGCCGGTGCACCTCCTGCTAGACGGCTTCAAGTTCTGCGCGCTACTGCTGAGAGGAGGGGCGTAACTAAGGCAAGAATCACGTGGCAAAATCACCCATTAGTAACCCCCTCTCGGCACACACAAATAATGAGTCACCTACTCTCGGGAACCTGTGAGAACCTGCTGGATCCCACCTCTGACCGGGGTGGGTGGGGGTGGGGGGCAGATAAGAGAGAACGAGAAGGAAGAACCAGTCCAGGGAGGAAGAAACCAAAGACACAAAGGAGCAGCGGGGAAAAGGCATCTCATAGAAAATGACAGAGGTCCTGGGTAGGTTTTGGAAAGGCCAAAAGAGTTTCCAGAGCCGTTTCTGGATAGTCATGAGGATCTGTGTTCTACAGTGGCCCAGGAAAGACACAAGCGTTGAAAACTCTGCATAGGTCTCCCGCTTGGCTGCCCTCCATTCTTGGCTTTCATGGCAAGTGAAGATCAGATGTGGTTTACCATTGTTTTTCTCTGCAGAGCCTTCCTTGGTTGCCTCCCTTCCAAGTACTGACCTGCTTATGTAACCCCCATGCTCAGAATGGGTTGACCCAGAAAGGGGTGGAGACTCAAAGAACCAGAAGGCTGCAGAGCTCATGTAGTTTGGAGGAGACAAGGCTACCAGACTCGGACCTTGATTGGTATAAGCCCTGAACACCTTGTTATGGTAACTGCAATGTTGTTGGGAACTATGGGAAGGTAGTTGTTTGTTTTTGCTATGTTGTCAGTGTTGGAGTTTATTGTTCCAGGGTTTCTTTTTGTGTTTGTAATGGGTGAGAGCACTCCTGGAAACCTTCATCATGTTGAATCCTGTTCACCAAGCCCTTGGAGTCTTCAGGAGCCAACCCGCTTGCCAAGAAGAATTGGACTTGGCAGTATCAGTAGACTGTAAATATAAGGACTTGAAAATGCAACCTGAACAGGACCTTGAAGTGTGACGTTAAATGTTGATGTTATATGTCATGTGTTAAGAAAGTAAACCATTTTGTTTTTAAAATTTGTTGTTGCAAACTCATTCCAAGTTCTGCCCCACAGAACCCACAGATAGAGGTGACACTTAGCTTCCAACTTGTGGCTTTCAAGGCAAGTGAAGATCAAATGTGGTTTGCTGTCGCCTCCCTCCGCAGAGCCTTCCTTTGTGGTCTAACCCTGCTTAGCTTCCGAGATCTGAGAAGATCAGGCCCTGCCGTGCCGCCTTCCTTCCCACGGCTATTCCTACCATCGCAAGTTCTCCCCTCCGTTCATGCAGCCTCCGGTTGCTCCGTGCATTTCAAGGCAGGCCGAGCAGCCGGGAATCTGCACCTATCATGGCAACCTTGGCACGGCTTCTGAAATCACAACAGTGTAAGGAGCAGCATCTGCCAAAGCCGTCAGGCATGTAATGTCTGGTTAGCATTTACAATCCCTCCATGATTTACTCTCTGTGTAATGTATGGGTGACAGGACAGCACTCCAAAGGATGGAGAATCATCCGGCTGCCTTGAATATCAAGTGGAGCAGATAACACGCTCGGCTGCACCGGCGCCTTCCGCATGAATTTTGATGCAGATGCCCAGCGGAAATCCTCTCGCGAAACAATGGGACGGAACTATCAAGGGAGGACGATTCCTAGCTGATCTAAGATCCTCTGGGGCGCTTCTCAGCTGCCCGTGAAGGTAAGAGCTTCCTCCGCCGCCATTGTTCGCCCACGGCATCGGGGATAGAGGGGTAGACCGTTTGTGAACATGGAAGTTCTGTTTGGGTTGCATGGCTTTAATAGCAATTGATAGACCTATTTGCCCTGGAAATAGCTAGTTCTTTTAAAGGGGATAGTTCAGACTGACTAGTCCTGACTGGCATTCATTCATTCATTCATTCATTCATTCATTCATTCATTCATTCATTCATTCATTCATTCATTCATTCATTCATTCATTCATTTATTTATTTATTTATTTATTTATTTATTTATTTGGCTTATATACCGCCATCCCCCGGAGGGCTCAGAGCGGTTCACAACAGAAATATAAACAGGAAACCATAATAATTCAGTACCTACAGTACTGGTCCTTAAATTTAAAAGCAGCGCTCCAATTATAACCTTTCCATTATAAATACAATAAAATACAGTTGAAAATAAAGATGGCGTCCCGTAACTTAACATTCCCCTAAAGGAGGGACAGCAGGGGCCTCGCTGTTTAGACCTTGAAACTGAGCACGGTCAGCTACTTGGATGGGAGACCCCCTAGGAAAACCAGGGTTGTCATTCAGAGGCACGCAACGGCACACCACCTCTATCCATCTATTCATGAGTTGTGGAGGGCTGGACTAGATGACCCTCGAGGTCCCTTCTAGCGCTACGTTTCTGTCTCTTGCTTTCTAAACCCCATGGTCATAGAGTCGTCGTGAGCCAGTGGCAATGTGACGGCTCACACGATTATTGCCCTGGTTTGAACGGCCCAGTCGATCTCAGAAGGTAAACAGGGTCGGACCTGGTTGGTACTCGGATGGAAATCTCCAAGGCAGGCAAGGGCAAGAGACCCCTGTTTGTCTGCCCTGACCTCGATGACCGAGGCTATCCTGATCTCATCAAAGCTCTGGAAGCTAAGCAGGGTCGACCTTGGCTGGTTCTTAGATGGGAGCCAATCAACAAACACTGCTGATGAACAATACAGAGTCTGTTTATCGCTTCAAGGTTTGAAACAGAACACCAAGATCAAGAAACTAACGGGACCGTGTGTTACTTCTGTGTTAGCTACTTTTCTAGTGTATTCGTTCATTATGTTTGTAATTTATGTTGTCTACCGGCAGTGCACTTTTCACTTAGCACTTTATTAAAATGGCACTTTGCACTTTACTCTAGTAGAATCATAGAATCATAGAGTTGGAAGAGACCACAAGGGGCTATCAAGTCCAACCCCCTGCCCTGCAGGAAGGCTCAATCAAAGTACTCCCGACATTTTTTCATCCAGCCTCTGTTTTAAAACCTCCAAAGAAGGAGACTCCACTGCTCTCCGAGGCAGTGAATAGTAATTTATGAACCAGGGCAGCAGGAATATGGGGATATTCTGATTTGTTTTTGCTACACTGTACCCAGTGGGATCCAAAAAATTTTAGTAACAGGTTCCCATGGTGGTGGGATTCAAACAGTGGTGTAGCGCCAATGGAGCTGGGCGGGGCATGATGGGGGCGTGGCCGGGCATTCCGGGGGCGGGGCATTCATAATTTCTCTGTTACGGTAAAAAACTCTTACTGTAAAAAACAAAGTTCCTAATTTCCAGCTGGTATCTTTCTGTCCATAATTTAAACTCATTCTAGCAAGTCCTATCGTCTACTGCCAACAGAAACCATGACTTCTCCTCTAATTGACTGCCTGTCAAATACTTAATACTTTCAAATACTTAATTTTGTTTCTAGAAATCAAAAGAAGGATACTTTCCTTAAACAAGGAACTTGACCGTATTTCTAAAACATGTTTTTAAAGCAGCCCAACAGGGAGAATTATCCCGTTTTCTACCTTCGCTAACCAGCCACATAGGAAACAACAGGACTTTATGATTTTGGGACCGAATGACATTTCTAATGGAAAAACAGACCCAATTGGTAACCCCCTCTCGGCACACACAAATAATTAGTAACCCACTCTCGGGAACTGGTGAGAACCTGCTGGATCCCACCTCTGGGCAGGCTGCTAAGAAAGTCTGGGGCCACCACTCAGAGATATAAAGACTGAACCAGAGACAGTATGGATGTCTGACTCAAAGAACAGCAATGAAACCATAACCTTTAGTAGAAATGATTAAAAGCACGATATCCAACAGCCCAAAGATCCACAGTGGAAAATAATGCAATACGTGGACAACATTAACAGACAGAAAAGGGATCTCAAAATAGACAGACAAGATAATGAGTCTCTGTATAAATGATACCGTAAATATCAAGCAGACTTCCAGTAATTAAATCAGCTGAGATGAAATGAATGCTTGTCCTTCATCAAAACATTTTGAATGTCCAAATAGTATGCTGCTTGTATTGTCGAAGGCTTTCACGGCCGGAATCACTGGGGTGTTGTGGTTTTTTTGGGCTGTATGGCCGTGTTCTAGTAGCATTTTCCCCTGACGTCTTGCCTGCATCTGGGGCTGGCATCTTCAGAGGATCCAGCCACAGATGCAGGCGAAACGTTAGGAGAAAATGCTACTAGAACACGGCCATACAGCCCGGAAACCACACAGCACCCCAGTGTGCTGCTTGCTGTTCTGATGAGAGCTGTTTGAAGTACTCCAGTTGCCAGATCTCACCTGGATACCATATCAAGAGGTAAACTAGCCAGGCATCGGCATGAACAAATATCAAAAGTTGGAACTACTCCATTTGCCAAATGTTCAGCTGGATGCCGCGTCAGGAGACACGCTGGCCACATGTAAACGACAAATAGTAGTGCTAATGTAACCCCCATGCTCAGAATGGGTTGACCCAGTAAGGGGTGGAGACTCAAAGCAGCAAGAGGCTGCAGAGCTCATGTAGTTTGGAGGAGACGAGGCTACCAGACTCAGACCTTGGTTTGTATAAGCCCTTAACACCTTGTTAAGGTAACTGCAATGTTGTTGGGAACTAGTGGGAAGGGAGTTGTTTATTTTTGCTATGTTGTAAATGTTGGAGTTTATTATTTCAGGGTTTTTAATGTTTGTACTGGGTGAGAGTTCTCCTGGAAACCTTCATCATGTTGAATCCTGTTCACCAAGCCCTTGGAGTCTTCAGGAGCCAACCCACTTGCAAAGAAGAATTGGACTTGGCAGTATCAGTAGACTGTAAATAGAAGGACTTGAAAATGCAACCTGAACAGGACCTTGAAGTGCGATGTTAAATGTTGATGTTATATGTTATATGTTAAGAAAGTAAACCATTTTGTTTTTAAAATTTGTTGTTGCAAACTCATTCCAAGTTCTGCCCCACAGAACCCACAGATAGAGTTTTTATTGTGATTTTTTAAAATGGTTTTTAACCTGTGTAAGTCACCTAGAGACTTTGGTATGAGGTCGGGTCTGAAGACAGACAGACAGACATGAAAAGGACAGCATCAGAGCAGTAGAGAAAAGGGACCCCGTGTCTTGACCCTTCTAGTTGTCTGACTCACTGATCTCTCCCCCTGTGCCGTTGAGGCAGGAGCAGAGCACAGTCCTTCACTTCCAACACTATGTGCTAGAGACATTACAGAACATACGGGTCCCTTTCTTGGAACAGTATGGACATGTAAAGCTCTCCATCAACGAACAGCAAGGGAAGCCGGGTCATTTATCTACATTAAAGCTCTCACCTGCAGTTAACGGCACATGGATGTCCAACCTTCTTGAATCTTTCCTCTTCCTCTTCTTTTTCCTCTTCTTGTTCATCTCCTCTCCTCAGCCCTTCCTCCACTCCCTTTATATTTTTTCTCTACAATTTCCAGATGTCTCTGGTACCTGGAGGTGGAAAGGTGGCTGACTTAATGAGGAGGATTTTTCTTTGTCACAGATGTCAGAATCTGTAAAAAGGTGGGATGGGGGGGTGGTGAGCTGGAATAAAATCTCAATACCAAATCTAAAAGCGTAGATCAGCAGGAGTCAAACTCACATCAGACGAATAAACCTTTTTAGAATCCTGAGATTCACTTCGAGTGGTAATGAAATCTCGCAACATGTCAAAACTGGGCCAATTTTCACCCCTTCGACATTAAAAGTTTGGGTTGAGATATGACCTCACAACCTGTCGCTCAGATTTGAACATAGAAATGTGACCTCAAAACTTGACACTCAAATTTCAGAATCCAATAAGCCGTGAAAATCCCAAATACACTGGCTTGGGTCGACTACATAAATCTAAATGCGGGGTGCCAAAGATCTTATATAGGAAATTGGATTGAATGCGTTCCAATTTCTGGTGCCATGCCTGGATCCAGATGGGGATACCATACAAAAGGTGCTGGGCCACCTTAGCGTTAAACACCTTCAACGCTGCTGGTATGAATCTACCACCATTGATATTAAAGAATTTCAGTACTGTAGCGGATAAATTTTTGCAGGCTTTAAGGGTGTTATCTCTATGTGTGGCCCAGGTTGACTTATGATGGAATATTATCCGAAGATACTTGAACAATTTAACTTGCTCGATGTCAGCACCTTGGATAGACCACCTCGAAGGTCTAAAAACATTGGAAAAAACCCACAATTTTAGACTAAATCGGGTTAATGACCAACCTGTTATTTGAAGAAGAAGAAGAAGAAGAAGAAGAAGAAGAAGAAGAAGAAGAAGAAGAAGAAGAAGAAGAAGAAGAAGAAGAAGAAGAAGAGTTTGGATTTATATCCCCCCTTTCTCTCCTGCAGGAGATTCAAAGCGGCTTACAATCTCCTTGCCCTTCCCCCCTCACAACAAACACCCTGTGAGGTGGGTGGGGCTGAGAGAGCTCCGAGAAGCTGTGACTAGCCCAAGGTCACCCAGCTGGCGTGTGTGGGAGTGTACAGGCTAATCTGAATTTCCCAGATAAGCCTCCACAGCTCAGGCGGCAGAGCTGGGAATCAAACCCGGTTCCTCCAGATTAGATACACGAGCTCTTAACCTCCTACGCCACTGCTGCTCCTGTGACCAACCTGTTACTTGAACAGTATTCACCACACTTAGTCAGCATGTTTCTGAGACCAGATCTTGTTCTTGATAATAAAACTGCATCATCGGCATAAAGGAGGATGGGAAGAGGCACCCCGTTCAGATAGGGGCAATGAACGTTGAAACTATTCAATGTGGGGGCAAGATCGTGCCAAAAAAAATTAAATAGCATGGGTGCTAATACACACCCCTGTTTTACCCCCTGAGAGACTGGTATTTTGGTTGTTAAAGATCCTGATGGTGTACACCTTATCTGGCAGGTGGGATTCCTGTAAAGAGATCTAATTAATAGGAGAAGCCTAGGTTCAATAGCGAGCTTCTTGCAGTTTAAGCCATAGCAGTGATCTGTCCATAGAGTCAAAAGGACTACATAAATGAATTGGCTGGACATAAACGTATCAGACTTTATGCAAGTCAGCGATTCGGTGTCGGTCTTGCCGCCTGCCAATGTGAGGTGTCAAAAATGTTGCTGACCGCCTGTCAGCGACTGTCCAGTATTGACAGCTACTGTGCAAAGGATTCAAATGAAGAAGAAGAAGAAGAAGAAGAAGAAGAAGAGGAGGAGGAGGAGGAGGAGGAGGAGGAGGAGGAGGAGGAAGAAGAATTTGGATTTATATCCCCCTTTCTCTCCTGTAGGAGACTCCAAGGGGCTTACAATCTCCTTGCCCTTCCCCCCTCACAACAAACACCCTGTGAGGTGGGTGGGGCTGAGAGAGTTCCGAAGAACTGTGACTAGCCCAAGGTCACCTGGTGTTTGTGGGAGTGTGCAGACTAATCTGAATTCCTCAGATAAGCCTCTACAACTCAAGCGGCAGAGCTGGGAATCAAACCCGGTTCCTCCAGATCAGAGTGCACCTGCTCTTAGCCACTGCTCTTAGCCACTACGCCACTGCTGCTCGAAGGGTGAAATGAAAGAGGGGCCCAGAATGGGACTACCGTGTTTCCCCGAAAATAAGACAGTGCCTTATATTAATTTTTGCTCCCAAAGATGCGCTATGTCTTATTTTCAGGGGATGTCTTATATTTCTGTATTCTGTTCGTCAGGCATGCTTCCAAACAAAAACTCTGCTACGTCTTACTTTCGGGGGATGCCTTATATTTCGCACTTCAGCAAAACCTCAACTGCGTCTTATTTTCAGGGGATGTCTTATATTCGGGGAAACAGGGTATAGGAAGGTAGGCCAGAAAATAGGCCCCAATTATTTCTCTTTGGAGGCCTTCGCGCTCTTTCGCCTCGCTTCCTGATTTGGCTGAGCCAAGCAGGTTATCCAGACGGGCTTTGTTAGTAACAAGGTGATGTTTTTTGAGATGACAGGTTGCGCATACAGTGGGATTCTTTCCTAACACGACCGCTCGGGCGCCCTGCGAGAACAAGCGAGCTTCTGCCGTAATGACTGATGGCTGACTGGGACCCCGGCGACAGTCCTGTCGAGCCGCCGACAGCTCTTTTCATCTACGGCGTGCCGTTCACCTTCCTCCGGGGTTTGTTCTCCCTTTAATATTTCCGGCGACTACAGGAAAAGCTAAGCATCTCTCTGGCAGTTGCCATTGTTACCGCCGGATTCTGAGAGGTTTCGTGTTTATGTCTCTAATTTCTCTCCTTTTGTTTCGGCCACCTCCTTTTGTGCTTCGCCGTTCCCCCCGTTGTTTCCTGCAAGATTTGTAAGATGTTGGAACAAAGGGAGCGCCGGCACTCGCCCCGGCGGCACGTGCTGGTTTGCGTGCCTCTCCTGCGAGCATCAATCCGGCGAGCGCGTTTACGATGCACGCCGCGGTCAGGCCTAACAGCGCTCTGCATGTGCCGAATGGAAAAACTAGACTGGGGATGAAAAAAGGATTAGGAGCAGGGCTTGTTTTGAATGGCACTTGCTGGTATTGGGAACCGGCATCTTTTCGGAGGGAGCTTCTGTAACCTCTACCTGTGGGTTCTGTGGGGCAGAACTTGGAATGAATTTGCAACAACAAATTTGAAAAACAAAATGGTTTACTTTCTTAACATAGAACATCAAACACCAACATTTAACATCACACTTCAAGGTCCTGTTCAGGTTTCATTTCAAGTCCTTCTAGTTACAGTCTACTGATACTGCCAAGTCCGATTCTTCTTTGCAACTGGGTTGACTCCCGAAGACTCCAAGGGCTTGGTGAACAGGATTCAACATGATGAAGAAGAGTAGAAGAAGAATTTGGATTTATATCCCCCCTTTCTCTCCTGCAGGAGACTCAAAGGGGCTGACAATCTCCTTGCCCTTCCCCATCACAACAAACACCCTGTGAGGTAGGTGGGGCTGAGAGAGCTCAGAGAAGCTGTGACTAGCCCAAGGTCACCCAGCTGGCGTGTGTGGGAGGGCACAGGCTAATCTGAATTCCCCAGATAAGCCTCCACAGCTCAGGTGGCAAAGCTGGGAATCAAACCCGGTTCCTCCAGATTAGAGTACACCTGCTCTTAACCTCCTACGCCACTGCATTTCCAGGAGAACTCTCACCCATTACAACCACAAAAAGAAACCCTGAAACAATAAACTCCAACATTTACAACATAGCAAAAATAAACTACCACCTTCCCACTAGTTCCCAACAACATTGCAGTTACCTTAACAAGGTATTCAGGGCTTATACAAATCAAGGTCCGAGTGTGGTAGTCTCGTCTCCTCTAAACTACATGAGCTCTGCAGCCTCTTGCTGCTTTGAGTCTCCACCCCTCTCTGGGTCAACCCATTCTGAGCATGGGGGTTACACTTCCAAATCCCGTTCTCCATGCGCCCACCTGCCCCACTCAGCCAGAAGGAAAGAGCATGGACTGCCAAAAACAGCCTAGTGGGAACCTTAGGAGCAGGGCCTTTGTAGCTGATGGGGGAAATCAGCAGAGATGTGTCAGGACTTGTCACTTTGGGAGATATTTAGGTCCAAAGAGTCTAACAAGTCTAACTGGCAAGTCGAACTGAGCAACCAGACTTTCCCAGCTGGATCCCTGTCCCTATTTAATGGAGCTCATTGATACTTTTAATACTTCAGGTTAAATCACTGGTCTGTAAGCAAACGCAGAGAGAGGGGGTGAATCTTATCATAGATACTTCTTTGGCCCTTTCCGCACAGACCATTTAACCTGGGGCAGCAGGGGCGTAATGCCCATTGGGCAAGGTGGGCAGCTGCCCAGGGCACAACCTTGTGGGGGGCATCAAAATGCAGGGTTCGTTTTTGGGTATTTTTAGTGGTTTTCCATTTTTGGCCTGCAGGGGGCGCAGTTTTCAGGGTCTCATCAGGAGACTGCCCTGATGATACCCCCAGGTTTGGTGTAGTTTGGTTCAGGGGGGCCAAAGTTATGGACCCTCAACACTGTAGCCCCCATCTCCTATTAGCTCCCACTGGAAACAATGGGGGATGGGGCACCCCCCTTTGGGAGTCCATAACTTTGGACTCCTTGAACCAAACCTCACCAAACCTGGGGGGTAGCATAAGGACAGTCCCCTGATGATAAGCTGAAATTTTGGTGCTGATATGTCTAAAAATGCACCCAATGTCCTGGTGGAAAAAAATTTGGTCGTGGTGGAGTGGCCACCCATTGGGGAGGGGATCCAACTCAGGTTTTGCCCAGGGCTACAGTTTGCCTCGCTACGCCCCTATGGGGCAGGGCTGGAATGTATAGCGTTATGGGCGGGAACTTCGCATAGCTCCCACCCCTAATTCAGCCCTGCCCTGGGTTAAATGGCTAAACCCAGGATATTCAAGAATCATGCTAGCTGCGATTCTTTTACAGTATCCCAGGTTGCAGCCATGCTTGTGCAAAAGGCCCCGAGTGGGAGGCGCCGCTTTGGGGCATGCTTTTTTTAAAAAAAAAAAACTCATGTTCTCTTTTGCGCAGCTCTGCCGTTTCGGGACTACAACTCCCAGCATGCACCAGTTCCCGCCCTTTTCCCCATCAGAGCGGGAAAACGAACAAGGAAGCTACACCCTACCGAAGCTTCACAACCAATAAGAGATCAGAGACTGGGTGGGAGGAGAGAGTTGATTGGCCGTTGCTGTTCTTCTGGAATAAAATAAATACTGGAACTGAGGACAAGAATCCAGCACCCTGTAGTTAGGGCGACATGGGTCAATAAAGTCTTCCTTTTAAAGTTAGCTTTGTTTGAGTGTGTTCAGCCTTACATGCAAGAGACGATAACCGGCCCTCCAAGCCCTAAGGTGTTGCCATGGCTGCAGGGGCCAGTCCATTCATCCCTGTGGAGCAGCACAGGGAAGAGAAGGTGGATTTTTTAAAAGAAGGGCACGCCTCCATGTGGAGGCACATCTGCAAGCTGTGGGAGCTCTAGGGCTGCCCGCACGGAAGTGTGCAAATGACCGCGGGGCTGCACCAGGTTCGTATATCCCGGTTTGCACCCGCGTCCCCGGCCCATGCGGAAAGGGCCTTTGTGACAGAAACTACTCAAGCATTGTTAGCAGAAATTCTCATAATGTCCTTTTAACCCAATTTCTCCCTGAAACCCAAAAATTTATTTACCAGAGGTGGGATCCAGCAGGTTCTCACCCGTTCCCGAGAGTGGGTTACTCATTATTTGTGTGTGCCAAGAGGGGGTTACTAATTGGGTCTGCTTTTCCGTTAGAAATTCCATTAGGTCCAAAAATCATAAAGTCCTGTTGTTTACTACGTGGCTGGTTAGCGAAGGTAGAAAACGGGATAATTCTCCCTGTTGGGCTGTTTTCAAAACACGTTTTAGAAATATGGTGAAGTTCCTTGTTTAAGGCAAGTATCCTTCTTTTGATTTCTAGAAACAAAATCAAGTATTTGAAAGTATTAAGTATTTGACAGGCAGTCAATTAGAGGACAAGTAGTTGTTTCTGTTGGCAGTAGACGATAGTACTTGCTACATTGAGTTTAAATTATGGACCGAAAGATACCAGCTGGAACTTCTTTTTACAGTAAGAGTTTTTTTTACAGTAACAGAGAAATTATTAATGCTCCGCCCCCGGAATGCCCGGCCACGCCCCCGCCCAGCCCCATACGCCACTGTTTGAATCCCATCACCATGGGAACCTGTTACTAAAAATTTTGGATCCCACCACTATATTTATCTCCCTTTTTTAGGAATGAGAAACCTACTTAGAATCAATTCTGTTTTGACCAAAAGAAAAATTCAAGGAGAAGAGGGCAGGCAAAGGAGGATCTGGTAATTTCGGAACATCGCTCCGCTGATGCTCCGAGGCACATAGTGTCTTCTCAAACCTTGCTATCCTGCCTCTTGAGCGTCATCCTTCACTGCGCGCTATCAAAAAATAAAAAATTAAAACCCTGCGAAGGTGGAAGATGCAAAAGAGTGCACAGAGGTGTAACAGAATACTAGAAAGCAACATTAAAGAAACATGTTTCCTTTTGAAAGAGATGAAGAGAATGAGAGGGATCAATGTGCGGGTGCACACGCCGTCAAGTCATAGCAGACTTATTTCATTTATAATTTATCTTTATTTATCTGCCTTACAGACTGGTCTTCTTCCGAACGTTCTCAGCTTGCAGTGAGGGAGTTGCCCATCGCGGACTTCATCGTTCAAGAAAAACCCATGAAAGCTAATATGGATTCCCACAATCCCCTGGAAACCTTGGCGCCTTACAATAAAGGGTATTGGCATATCCAATACCCTCCCAAATCACTAGCTTTAATCTATTTGGGAGGGGAAGAGAGGAGGGGAAACAGGGAGCGAGGCCAACATGGTGGGGAATGGTTGCCGTCCTCAGCCTTGGGGTTGGTGGAAGAGCTCTGTCTTACAGGCCCTGCAATGTTGCACTAATTACCTTAAGAACATAAGAACATAAGAACAAGCCAGCTGGATCAGACCAGAGTCCATCTATCCAGCTCTCTGCTACTCGCAGTGGCCCACCAGGTGCCTTTGGGAGCTCATGTGCAGGAGGTGAAAGCGAGACCGCATCACCTCCATCATCGTCCTTCTGCACGGCTCCTTCATGCTGGCCGGCAGAGAGCCAATCTACTAAGTGGGTCCCTGGCCCCTCGGCGATACGGCTGGCCTCCACACGGGCCAGAGCCTTTACAGCTCTGGCCCTGGCCTGGTGGAACGCTCTTCCTCCAACTGTCCAGGCCCTGCGGGACCTTGGTGAGTTCCGCAGGGCCTGTAAGACGGAGCTGTTCCACCGGGCCTTTGGAGGAACCGGCCGTTGATGGTGCCCCCCTTCCCCGGCCCTAACACCTGGGCCAATTGTCATCTCAGACTCGCCACTCCTCCCTTCTGGAAGGGGGAGGGAATTTTTAGATTGGAACATTAGACGCCATTTCCCCCCCCCCCTTTAAGGGAGGGAGGGAACTATAATAGTAGATTGCTGAATGCCATCTATCTTATTGTAATTTATTATATTTATTAGAAATGTTTTTATGGTTACCGCTGCTTTTAAATGTTTTAACTGCTTATATTGTCTTCTTTCATGTTGTACACCGCCCAGAGCCCTTCGGGGATGGGGCGGTATAGAAGCTCAATAAATAAATAAAATAAATAAATAAAATGGCCTTCTGCGGCTGTTGCTCCTGAGCACCTGGTCTGCTAAGGCATTTGCAATCTCAGATCAAAGAGGATCAAGATTGGTAGCCAGAGATCGACTTCTCCTCCATAAATCTATCCAAGCCCTTTTTAAAGCTGTCCAGGTTAGTGGCCATCACCACCTCCTGTGGCAGCATATTCCAAACACCAATCACACGTTGAGTGAAGAAGTGTTTCCTTTTATTAGTCCTAATTCTTCCCCCCAGCATTTTCAATGGATGCCCCCTGGTTCTAGTATTGTGAGAAAGAGAGAAAAATTTCTCTCTGTCGACATTTTCTACCCCATGCGTAATTTTATAGACTTCAATCCTATCCCCCCTCAGACGTCTCCTCTCCAAACTAAAGAGTCCCAAACCTTAGGGCAGAGGTGTCCAACTGCGGTGCTTCAGATGTTCATGGACTACAATTGGCCATGCCAGCAGGGACTGATGGGAATTGTAGTCCATGAGCATCTGAAGCGCTAGAATTGGACACTTCTGCCTTAAGGCCTAGTCTCAGTTGATAGAGGGTTCCACCAGGTCAGCCCTGCCTAGAGAGAATTGCAGTAGTCTAATCTGGAGATAACCACTGCACGGATCACTGTGGGGAAGATAGGATGTCTGTCCAAGCTAGTAAACCACCTATCGAGAGTTCTGACTGGCCTAGAGAGCCAGCGTGGTGTAGTGCCACTTGAGCTGTGGAGGCTTATCTGGTGAACCAGATTAGTTTGTGCACTCCAATACCTGCCAGCTGGGTGACTTTGGGCTAGTCCCAGTTCTCTCAGAACTCTCTCAGCCCCACCTACCTCTCAGGGTGTTTGTTGTGACTGGAGAAGGGAAAGGAGCTTGTAAGCCACCTTGAGTCTCCTTACAGGAGAGAAAGCGAGGATATAAATCCAAAACTTCTTCTTCCTCTTCGGTCACCCAGCAGGTTTCATGTGGAATAGTCGGGAATCAAACCCGGTCCTCTAGGGGGCTTTCCCCACTGACAGAGTTGATCTGGTTTCAACCTAGGTTCGCCTCAGTGAATCCGCACTGCCACCGAGCTCAACATTGTTTTGTCACAGTTCCCCCCGCCCCCGAACTGCGACATCCTTGTCACAGTTATGAACTACACTTTTCTGCCGGAACAAGGTCGATACCGCTTCGAAGCTTCAAAGTGGGAAAGCATCGAAACGACACCTCATCTGTTCAACCAATCACGAGCCGCTTTTGTGGCATGCGCAGAACGGGAGAGTCATGGCAGGCAGAAAGCGCATGTAACTGTAAACTGTAAACTGTGAAAACTGTAAAAAAAAGAACGCTCCCGTTTCCCACCGTAACACAAGCGCCAATCACGATCGAGGAGCGAAATAGGCACCAAGATGATCCCGCCCACTTAGCTCGGTTCCAGGGGGTCAACTCAGTTGCTGTGGGGACAGCCTGGAATCGCCCTCCACTGAAGGGAACCGAGTTGACCTTAGCTCCCTTCTGTAGTGGGGAAAGCCCCTAGATCAGGGCCTGAGTGAGGGGGAACGGCGCCTGGAGCAAGTGTGTGCCCTGTGCCCCTGCCACGCCCATTTCACACCCTGGAATGCCCCCAGAATCCCTCGGAATGCCACCGGAACGCCCCTGCACCAGCCCGTCCCTGGTGCATCACGCCCCCTGTCCCCTTGGCACTACGCCACTGCTCTAGATTAAAGTCTACCACCTTTAACCACTTTGCCACACCGGCTCTCGGAGAAATCAATGGACATTTCTAAAGAAGAACAACAGAGAGGTGCTATTCCCCACAACAACGTTAGTCTGGTTGAAAGATAGCTTGCAGGTACATGTTTGTTTTTTAATCATTGATTGTACAGGGTTAAGCTGCAGCTTATTTTTATTTACTTATCTGATGACTGCCGGGGAGAGAGGAAGGCCCGGGGGCAGAGCATCTGCTCCACTTAGAATTGCAAGCCCTGGCTTGGGAAATTAGGAAGCCGTGCCTGGGAAAGGCAGGGTTTCGGGAGGGGAAGAAGCACAGTCCGAAATACAATACCAATTCACAAGGCATTATTGACAAATTTTCATTACAGTCTTCTGGTGGAGGAGTCAGAAACAAGGAACAGCCAGGCAGTGGTACACTGCTTCAAAACACCCCCAACCCCTGTGCCCAGCCCCTGTGGGAACTGCTGGTGGTCCCTGGCCCTGCAACGATGCGGCTGGCCTCGACCCGGGCCAGGGCCTTCATGGCTCTGGCCCCTGCCTGGTGGAATGCTCTACCTCCAGCTGTCCAGGCCCTGCGGGACCTTGGTGAGTTCCACAGGGCCTGTAAGACAGAGCTGTTCCACCAGGCTTTTGGAGGGGCCGGCCGTGGTTCCACTGCCCCCCATTGAAATCAAAGCTGCCTGTCTGGACCACCTTGGGTGGGCCCTAATTCCATCTTGGGCCCTGCCTATCTCCTCCCTTTTCTTTTCTTTCTTTTGGCCTTTAGATTGGGCGCCTGTGTGTATGTGTATGTGTTCCACACAATCTTGTTGTTTTTAATCTATTTATTGTTATTAACTGCTGTTGAGTTTTAATGGGTTAAGTTTTATGTTGTGTTAATTTGCTGTTTGGAAAACAGCCATGTTGTGAGCCGCCCCGAGCCCTTCGGGGATGAGGCGGCCTATAAATTTAATTAATAAATAATAAATAAACTCTCCCCCCCCACCCCCTGCTGTACAAGACACTTCCTGTTTAGTACAGGGGACGAGGGGAGTTCAGCAGGGGGTGTGGTGGGATGGAGGTCAGTTGGGGTCTGGGTGTGGCAGGAAGGAGGGGGTGGGCCTCATGAGCCTGGTCTGTGTGAGGCAGCAGGTATCAGGCTGGGCAAGCTGGGGATGGGCGAAGTGGTGGGTGGCAAAAGGGGCAAGGCAGCGGGCCAGACAAGGCAGAGCGGTGGTGGGTGATCAGAGGCCGGTGGGTGGGGGCACAGGGGGGAAGGGCCTGCTGAATGCACCCCATGTGATCTAGGCAAGAGGCGCCTGGGTCTTGTGGCCCCATCACCACCATCACCACCAAGGTACGCCACTGCAACCAGGTGCTTGTTAAGGCTACCAAGGCTACTGCAGAAGATCTCTACGAGAAGGATAAAAGATTTGCAGTGTGATGCTACGTTATGTTGGAATGTCACATTGTTAAAGCTGATTGACAAATCCTTCTCTGAACTTTACCAGGAAATTCAATAGATCAGTGATGGCGAACCTTTTTGAGACCAAATGCCCAAATTACAACCCAAACCCAGGCTGACCAGATGTCCCACTTTTGGCGGGACAGTCCCGCCTTCAAACAATTTGTCCCACATCCCACGGGTCATTTAAATTGTCCCAATTTTTGGGAGGCTGCTGCACTGCCTTCTGGGGCGCAAGGCAGTGCGGCAGCCTCCCTCGCGCGCGGCTGCAGGAGCACGGCCTTCTGGGGTGCTCCCGTTTCCCGCTCTGTGACAGGGCGGGAAACGGCAAGGCCCAGAAGGCAGTGCGCTCCTGCGGCTGCGTGTGCATGCACGCGCACGCAGCCGTTTACCCGCCGTCCCGGTTCACAAAGGTGACCATCTGGTCACCTTACCCAAACCTTACTTATTTATCGCAAAGTGCCAACTCAGCAATTTGACCTGAATGCTGAGGTTTTAGTTTAGAAAAAAACAGTTGGCTCCCTCTTCCTCTGCCCCACCTGCTCGAGCAGGGGCCAGCCTGCTCTAGCCTTCAGCAAGTCCTGCGCGCACCACTCTGTGCCTCTCTAGCATCTCTGCCTCCTCTGCACCCCCCCCTTCGGGCAGCAGCCACCCGGAGCACAGGCTCCAGGCCCGCCAGCCGAGTCCTCCCTGCTCACCGCAGTGCGCACACGTTGTGCTCAGTGGCCCAGGCCAGCCTAGATGTGTGAGTGTGTGTGTGTGGGTGTGATTTTCTGCCCCCCACATGACGAACTCTGTGTGCGCGTGCCCACAGAGAGGGCTCTGAGTGCCACCTCTGGCACCCATGCCATAGGTTCGCCATCACTGCAATAGATACAAGAAACATTTGCTTTGATAGGAATTTAAGGTGCAAAATTTGTTATATGATATTATTAGGAATCTGACTACATAATTGAGCAGCGCGCTCCCTAGATGAACCGGAAAAAGTACAGGCTGCTGGGAATTGTAGTCCTTGGCCGTCCAGATTCCAGCTCCTCCTGGAGCGGCAAGGACTACACTTCCCAGCAGCCATTGCAAAGGCCGATGCCGTGTGGAACACTGCAGCCTTTGGGCAGGTGCTTTCCAAAAGAGGAGGGATGCCATTGTGAAAGTGACTGCACAAAGGCAATAGGCACCTTGCTGCCCCCCCCTCCGCAAAGCCGAAATCCAGCTTTCTGAACATTGGGAAGGGAGTACCTGTGGAGATGATAAAAACCTTCCCATCTTTACTGGCGCCCAGCTGGCTTGCCCTCCCTTTACAAAACCAGGATCTAGCTTTCCAAAAAAAAAAACAGTTTTCCAACACCCTGTTGTATTTTCTCACTCAGCGGGCTTTATTGCTTATATACACATATTTTTAATGAATTGTTTATGATCTAATTGAAGTTTGTTTAAAAAAAGAGAACAGTTTATGACTATTGTCGGCTAGCGTTTTGTATATCAGTACAGTGTAGGGGTTTTTTTGTGGCTCACCTGGAAGTTGGTAGCCTTAGCTCTGCGTGCAAGAGAGCCCAGGTGGAATCAGCGGTGGGATTCGGCCGGTTCGGCCCAGTTCAGGCAAACCAGTTGTTAACTCCATATGTTCCGAATCAGTCTCTGCGCTCGGCAGAGGCCAATCTAATGGTGATCCCTGGCCCCTCAATGATGCGGCTGGCCTCCACCCAGGCCAGAGCCTTTACAGCTCTGGCCCCGATCTGGTGGAACGCTCTTCCGCCAGCTGTCCGGGCCCTGCGGGATCGTAATGATTTCCTCAGGGCCTGTAAGACTGAGTTGTTCCGCCGGGCCTTTGGGGAGACTAGCCGCTGATGCCCCGCCCCTCCTTATAACATCAAGTGGATCCTACCGCCCTTCCCTTTGGGTTTTTAAGGGAATTGATAGTAGGTGCCATCTTTTATGTTGATCTTAATAATGCTGCATTTTAATGGGGTAGGGTTTATATTTATTAGAGCCTGTATTAACTGATAATTTAACGGATTTTAATCTGATATATGTGCTCTATTTTACATGTTGTTCACCGCCCTGAGCCCTCCAGGGGAGGGTGGTATATAAACCTAACCAATAGATAGATAGATAGATAGATAGATAGATAGATAGATAGATAGATAGATAGATAGATAGATAGATAGATAGATAGATAGATAGATAGATAGATAGATAGATAGATAGATAGATAGATAGATAGATAGATAGATAGATAGATAGATAGATAGATAGATAGATAGATGGATAGATGGATAGATGGATAGATGGATGGATGGATGGATGGATGGATGGATGGATGGATGGATGGATGGATGGATGGATGGATGGATGGATGGATGGATGGATGGATGGATTTGGATGGATGGATGGATGGATGGATGGATGGATGGATTTGGATGGATGGATGGATGGATGGATGGATGGATGGATGGATGGATGGATGGATGGATGGATGGATGGATGGATGGATGGATGGATGGATGGATGGATGGATGGATGGATGGATGGATGGATGGATGGATGGATGGATGGATGGATGGATGGATGGATGGATGGATGGATGGATGGATGGATGGATGGATGGATAGATAGATAGATAGATAGATAGATAGATAGATAGATAGATAGATAGATAGATAGATAGATAGATAGATAGATAGATAGATAGATAGATAGATAGATAGATAGATAGATAGATAGATAGATAGATAGATAGATAGATAGATAGATAAAAAGTTCCCTCACTCCCCCTCTCCTGGGAGAGGAAGCGACAGGGCTTTTAATGCCTCAGAGCCCAGGGTCAGGATGACAGCTGAGCCAAGCAGCACTCTGTGTGTGGGGGGGGAGCATAGGGTTCCAGCTCAGCTCTCCTCCCGAGCCAGAGCCCTCTGCTCCACCCCGACCACCTAACCCTAACCCCCCAGCGCTTCTGGACTCACCTCTCCTCCCCACTCCGGGAACCCAGAGCGGGGGGGGAGAGCTGAGCTCAGCTGAGCTGGACCCCTCTGCTCCACCCCCCTAGTGCTGCCCAGCTGACTTGGATCTCCTCCCCACCCAGAGGTGGAGATGAGGGGGGGAAGCATGAGAGGGTGGGGGAGGGCGGCCGCCGGGGGGTGGGAAAACTCGGGGAGGGGGAAGGCTCCTGGCTGCGAACCAGTTGTTAAAGTATTTAATTCCCACCACTGGGTGGAAACCTTGGCACCCCAGGTAAAAGAAGCAGGTGATGAGAAAAGTTTCTACCTGAGACCCTGGGAAGAGCTGTCCATTACCTTGGGGGACCAAGGCCTTTTCCGCACACACGGCTTGTTCTTGATTTAATATGTGAGGTCGTCACGGTTTCTGCCTTTTTTTGCACACACACTTGAGCCGTAATGTGGCCCGACCCCTAATCTGTAACTCATTTCAGCCTTTGTCCCACATTTTTCCTGTCGCTCGATAATTGTGCAACTTTCTGGGATAAAACGGATTCCCCCCCACAATCTGGTGCCTAGGTGCAAAACACAACTGGAGCAAGCGACTGCGAGGGATCACGCCCACTGTGTGATGTGATTTCCTCCAACCAATCAGGATGTGGTTGAGCTTGCCAGTTGCTCGCGCACATTTCACATGGAACCCGCCCCCGGAAGGCACGACAGCCAATCGGAATCGTCGTTTGCTCCGCATTCCAGGGCGATGCAAAAACACAGGAGTTGTGAAGCAACCAGAAGATCCGTAACAACCTGGTGATGTGTGAATGCTCTCGAGCGACAAAACAGCAACAAAAAGGTCAGGATGTCGATGCAGATTGCTTTTAATTCTAGAACAAACGGTGTGCAAAAAGGGCTCAAGAGCATCAACTGGAGCATAACTGAACCCTAGGTCAATGGGCTTCCTCTGCTCAGGATGGTCCTGCAAGGAACTGACTCTGAATTTGCATCACAAATCCGCTTCCTTTTCTGAACCCAGAAGCATTCTGGGGTTTTTTTTGGGGGGGGAAGTATATAAATATAGCTAATAAAAGCTTACTTGGGGGATTTTTCCCCCCTGTCTTTATATCCGATGGATTCAGAGAAGAACCGACAACTTCCAGCAAATGTATTCTGAACCTGGCCCAGCTCCAATTGAGGCAGATTAAGGCATCGAGAAGAATTAGCACAATTAATAGGCTCATAAAACTCACTCCTGCCTGGAGGCTGTGGTTTGACAGATCTCAGCAGCTTCCTGCAAATCTTGACAGGCACCAGAATTTCTGCATTATTTAGTCTCTCCAAATTCTGAAGGTCCAGAAGATCAAGGAGGACAGCGTAAGCATTGTTTCCACTTTGCTTTGGACATTGCTTACAGGACATTTGATATATTCATTGGGCTTATTTCCGGGCAAGCAGCGTTTGAAGACCAAACTTCACAAAACCTGGGTGGTATCAATAAGAGACTCTCCTGATAATACATCCCAGGTTTGGTGAAGTTTGGTTCAGGATGTCCAAAGTTATGGACCCTCAAAGGTGTAGCCCCCATGTTCTATTAGCTCCCATTGGAAACAAGGGGGTCTATAACTTTGGACCCCCTGAACCAAACCTCACCAAACCCGGGTAGTATTATCAGGAGAGTTCCTCAAAAAATCCCTGAAAGTTTGGTGCTGCTAGCCCAAACAATGCGCCCCCTGCAGGCCAAAAACTGAAAAAGCACTAAAATGTTTTTAAAACCCACAAACGGAGGGGCGGAGCTTCGGGCATGAATGGGGGGGTTTCAAACCCGATAACCCCCCCCCTTGCCTACATCCATGGTTTGAACTCACAATTCCTTGGGGTAGTGTGCCTGGACTTTTTCAGGTAGCTCCAGACCTGACAGATGGAGTCTTTTCTAACGGGCATGAGAAAACCGCTCAGGCCTCGAATTGGGGGAGGGAGTGGAATAGGAGTAGGTAGCCAATATGTACATTTTGCTCACCCTCAGAGTCCCCCTTCAGAGTCCACGAGAGCCAGTGTGGTGTAGTGGTTAAGAGCAGGTGGATTCTAATCTGGAGAACCGGCAGGGACCAATTTCCCTGACAAAAATGGCTGCTTTGGAGGGCGGATGCTATAGTTTGTACTGTTGTTGTTGTTGTTGTTGTTGTTGTTGTTGTTGCTGCTGCTGCTGCTGCTGCTGTTGTTTGATTATGATTATGAGTATGAGTATGATTATGATTATGATTATGATTATGATTATTGTAGATTTCACAGCTGCCAGATCTTTAGCTGGTTGTTGGCCTTCTTTACAATTCAAGCCTCACCCAGAGGCCTAGGAAGTTGTAAGGTATTGGCATAGTATTCGTGTGGATCCCAGCAGGGCTGCCTTCTGAATTTGACAGATGTTAATTTTGTCAATTCGAAGATGTTTTAAGTGCTGTCCTAGTGTTTTTTTATTATTATTATTATTATTATTATTATTATTATTATTATTATTATTATTATTATTATTATTATTATTATTATTATTATTATTATGCTGCTGCTGCTGCTGCTGCTGCTGCTGTTGCTGCTGCTGTTGTTATTAGACCACCCTACCCGCGAAGGGCTCAGGGCGGTTTACAGGCAACCAGACACAATACGTTGCAACTAAAACAATAGAATAATCCCAAATTAAAACGTAAATACAATAAAAACAGTAGCAGCATTAACCTTGATGAAGTCCCCCCCCCAAAAAAAACTTCCTGGAATTTCAGATTAGAGAGCTGGGCCAAAACAAACAAAATGGATTTCAACAGAGATAAATATAAGATACTACATTTAGGCAGAAAAAAATGGAATGCACAGATATAGGATGGGGGACACCTGGCTTGACAACACTACATGCAAAAGGGATCTGATAGTCTTACTGGACCACAAACTGAACATGAGTCAGCAATATGATGCGGCGGCCAAGAAAGCCAATGTGATTCTGGGCTGTATCAGTAGGAGTAGAGTGTCTAGGTCAAGGGATAATTGTACCTCTCTATTCTGCATTGGTCAGACCTTGCCTGGAGTACTGTGTTCAGTTCTGGGCATCGCAGTTCAAGACAAGCTGGAATGGGTCCAGACGAGGGTAGCCAAAATGGTCAAAGGTCTGGAATCCATGCCCTCCGAGGAGAGACTTAGGGAGCTGGGGATGTTTAGTTTAGTTTAGAGAAGGTTAAGAGGTGACATGATAGCCCTGTGTAGATATCTAAAGGGATGCCATGTTCGTGAGCAAGCATGTTTTCTGCTGCTCCAGAGACTTGGACCAGGAGTAACAGGTTCAAGGTGAAGGAAAAGAGATTCCACCAAAACATCAGGAAGAACGTTTTGACCTTCAGGGCTGTTCGAGAGTGGAACGCACTACTTCGGAGGGTGGTGGAGTCTCCTTCTTTGGAGGTTTTTATAGAGAGGCTGGATGGCCATCTGAAAGGAGAGCTTTGATTGTTCCTCTATGATAGGGAGTTGGACTTGATGGCCCTTGGGGTCTCTTCCAACTTTATGATTCTCAGCATTAGCAACATTATTATTGTTGTTGTTGTTGTTGTTGTTGTTGTTGTTGTAGATTTAACAGCTGCCAGATCTTTAGCTGGTTGTTGGCCTTCATTACTACTACTACTACTACTACTACTACTACTACTACTACTACTATTATTATTATTATTATTATTATTATTTTATTAAATTTAATAGACCGCCCTACCTCCAAAGGGCGCAGGGCGGTTCACAAAACAATCAACATTTGAATACAACAAATAGTTTCAGTTAAAACAATAAATAAATTAAACATTAAAACACTAGCAGCAGTGATCTTCCACAATTAAAATAAGTAGATGATGTCCGGAATTAACCCCCTGGGAGGGGACTGGCCGATATTCAGTCAGCAGATGACAAAGCCGTAAGGAGCAACATCCCAACTCAGCATTAGCGACATTACCAAAGTTTCTTCATTGCCCAGGCCTCCGCAGGCTCGCTTCCTATTAGTGGTGGACGCGCCGCAGCAGCGAGAGGCCGAGAATCGAAAGGCCTGCTTGGCACGCCGCCACCTTCCCCTCACCTCTTTCCCGGGGACGCATCATTTTATGAGCTCTGTTTCAGAGCCCGCGAAAGCTTCCCATGATGGTAACCTTTGTGAACTGCTCAATCATGCTGTTGACTTTAAAGAGGCTTTTGATCGGCTCTGGGGAGACGAGACACCAATCGGGCAGGATTATGTTTGTCTTTAGCCCAGCCAGGAGGGGGGAACGTCTCTTTCTCAGCAGCTTTCATTTCTTGCAGGATCTATAACCGCCAGCATTCGTGCCCCTTTTGATTTTGCAGGTCCAAAAGGAAGATTTTATTGTTGTTTCCACTGGGGAAAAAAACGCCAAGGTTCTTTGGCCAGTCTCGAGTAAGTTTTTTTGGCCTTCCGCTCACCTTGAGAGTTCTGACTGCCCGTCAACACAAGAAGCTGCTTTGGACCAAATCAGACCCTTGGTGGTGGTGACGCCGCTGTTATTTAAAAACACATACTCTTAATACTCTTAATATAGCCAACTGCCACCAAGTTCTTCTGCGAGGACATTGGGGGAATCCGCACAACAGAAATATTAACGTCCTGCAGACGTATTGTCGACGGCTTTCACGGCCGGATTCAACTGGCTCTGGTGGGTTTTCCAGGCTGTGTGGCCGTGGTCTGGTGGATTTTGTTCCTAACATTTTGCCTCTCTGTGGCTGATTCCGCATGGGCCAAAAACAGCAGTGTGAAAACGGTGTGAAAACGGTGTACAAGGGTTTAAAATGGTGTTAAAGGGTTAATGCTGTTTTCACACCATTTTCACACCGCTGTTTTTGGCCCGTGCGGAATCAGCCTGTGATACACCTCTGTGTGTGTGTGTCTGTGTGTGTGTGTGTGTGTGTGTGTCTGTGTGTGTGTGTGTGTGTGTGTGAGAGTGAGTGAGTGAGTGAGTGAGTGAGTGAGTGAGTGAGTGAGTGAGTGAGTGAGTGAGTGAGTGAGTGAGTGAGTGAGTGAGTGAGTGAGTGAAGTGCCCTCAAGTAACTTCCAGCTCATGGCAACCCTATGAAAAAATATGTTTTTAGGCACACGGGTTTACTCTTCAGCTGGTATTTCAGGAATTTTACTTATCTCAAATTATAAAGCAAACTCAGCAAAGAAAATAAAACGGCAAAGAAACGCCTCCCTTAATCTAAACCCGAACCACTCTCCTTGAGATTTCTATATCCTGCCAGGAGATAATTCAGTAACTCTCTCTGATACTTTCATTATTTTATGTACCTGTGTGTTCCTTGGCTGCTCCCCATAGGTCTTTTCTCTCCCACCTGTCAAAGACTGTCCCAACGGCTCCTGACTTTTTAAAATGGGCAACTAATCATGCTGGTAGCTCACCAACCCTGCCAAGAAATAATAAATAAATGCACATACCAATCCTATCCAAGTTCCTTCTTCAGTTAGTCATGTTAGATTTAGTTTAGAGCACAGGTGTCAAACTCGCGGCCCTCCAGATGTTATGGACTACAGTTCCCATCACCCCCTGCCAGCATGATGCTGGCAGGGGATGATGGGAACTGTAGTCCATAACATCTGGAGGGCCGCGAGTTTGACACCTGTGGTTTAGAGTCATGGATCTGCCCAGTAGTGTGTGTGAGTGCAGTTTATAGAAACTTCCCAAGAGATAAAATGTAAAAGGTAAAACTTACATTTAAGCATAAGCATTTTATTGTCATTGTGCACGCACAACGAAATTTGTGCACGCACAACGTTGTGCACGCACAACGAAATTTACATTTATTCAAGCATCTCCAGTTCACAGCTTTGTTCCAGGAAAAAGGTAGATAGAAAGGAACCCTAGCCTAAAGAGATTGCTTTCCCTACGACAAGTGGGCACAACTAACGCGCCATCACGTGTGTGCGGGTGAGAGGATGCTACAGTGGGAAAGCCCCACTGTGGCAGGCTGCCATTGGCCACGCCTGCTACTCAGGTCAAAGGCTAGAACAGAAGTGAAACCAGCAAGGGGAAGAAAGGCAAGGCAGTGGGCGGGTCTCCCCTGGCCCAGACAAGGAGGGGTAAAACAAGAGAGGCAACATCACAGTTAGGAGTGAGATACACAGAGTGAGATACACAGCACTCCCCCCAGTGTCCAGGCATGCAGAAGTCGCTTATTCCAACAAGTCAGACCAGACTTTTTCTACAGCTGTCTCTATGCTCCTTTATTACTTTTCTCTATAGGAGCAGTGCAGTGGCGTGAGGGAGGCTAAGAGCTCGGGGATATCTAATCTGGAGGAACCGGCTTGATTCCCCTCTGCTCTGCCAGCTTCTGGGAGCTGTGGGAGGCTTCATCTTGGGGAATTCAGATTAGCCTGGGCACTCCTCGGCAAGACACGCCTAGCTGGGTGACCTTTGGGCTAGTCAAGCAGTTCCTGAGCCTCTCTGCTAGCCCCACCTCCACCCCTGCTGGCTACAGGGTGTTTGCTGTGAGGGGGGGGAATGGGCAAGGAAATTGTCAGCCTCCTTTGAGTCTCCTGCAGGAGAGATAGGTGGGATATAAATCCAAACTCTTCTTCTTCCCTATTACTTTCTCTTTTGTGGAACTCTTCTTGAATTAAGCCTCCCTATTTTGCCATATATATAGAATCTCTCAGTGTCATACCCTTCGATAGGTTCCAGCTGTGTCCAATTATTTTATTATTTATTCAAACATTTATACCTCCACCTTTCCCTTGTGCTTCAGGGTAGATTATGTAACAACAGTTAAAATAGTTAAAACCTAGATTAAAATAACCAGTGCTAAAACCAGAGATTAAAATAACAAACCCCAGAATAAAATAACAAACTCCCTTTATTTGTGGTGGTAAATCAACGCAAGATGTAGGAAAGAAGAAGAGTTTCTGGAATTTATATCCCTCTCCTCTCCCGCTGCAGGAGGCCACACCTACCTCACAGGGTGTTTGTTGTGAGACGGGAAGGGAAAAGGAGTGGCTGTAAGCCCCTTTGAGTCTTTTTTTTGCACGGTAGAGAAAGGGATATAAATCTAACTCTTCTTCTTTCTATCTGTGGCCATTTCCGCACAACCAAAATAAAACATTTGAAGGCAGGAAAGAAAAAAACATCTCCTTTGGAGAGTTCTGCATAGTTTTTAGCCCAAAAAAGTTTTATATTCCCGCCTCTAAAATGATTTATTTTGCATCCTGTTCCCCGAATTTTTTTTCCTCCTGAAAAATTTTTTGAAAATATTTTTCATTTGTTGCATATTGTCTTTATGACATTTCCTACGCCTCAAGCACTTCCCCATTACAATAAGGCACCATATTTCTTTTAAAGCTTTCTGCACTCGGCTCTTACATAAGAACATCATAAGAACGGAAGCCTGCTGGATCAGACCAGAGTCCATCTTAGTCCAGCTCCTCTGCTACTGCAGTGGCCCAACCAGGTGCCTTTCTTTGGGAGCTCAGCTAATTTGACGAGGATGTGAAAGCAATGGCCTTCCTCTGCTGCTGCTGCTGTTGCTGCTGCTGCTGCTCACAAGACCTGGTCTTTAAGGCATTTGCAATCTGGAGATCAAGAAGGATCAAGTTTGGGAGCCATAGATTGACTTCTCCTCCATAAATCTGTCCAAGCTCCCTTTTAAAGCTATCCAGGTTAGTGGACATCACACCACTCTGAGTGGCAGAGCATATTCCAACACACACATCACACTGCTATGCTGAAGAAGTGTTTCCTTTTATTAGTCCTAATTCTTTTCCCCAGCATTTTCTGGCAATGAATGCCCCCCTGGTTCTAGTATTACGGTGAGAAAGAGAGATCTTTGAACCGTGAAGCTCCATAAATGGACTCTGTGTTGTTGATCAGCAGCATTTATTGATGATGACAAGAGTCAGAGCACCCAAAGTTCTTGGATAAACCTTGCTGCTAAGGCTGTTGCCATCCCCTTTTATTCCCTTACAGATTCCCACAATGCATTTCCCAAGCCATGATGAAAAAAGAATTCTGGAGCCTCAGGTGCCCCAAGGTCGGGCAGCATAGACAGGTTAGAAAGGCTACCTGGCTCTCTGCCCCCCCGCATGAGATAACAGATGCTGCCTCTATTTCCCAAGTGGGATCAGGGGTGTCAGGGGAAAGCCTTAGTTATCTACAAAGCCGCAGGAAGCTTTCATAAAGTGCAAAGAGATCAAGGAAAGTAGAATGTCCCAGATGGCAGTGGGTAACATATATAGCCGGCTGGTTACATATATATATTTTAGCAGCATTAGATTTGTAGCATTAAGCTAGCCATAATGAGGTAGGAATGCATCTCAAATCCTGTAGGATACAACTCTAAATTCCCAACACTCAGTGTGTTTTCGCTTAGCTTTTTTTTTTTTTTAATGGAGGTATGGGTCTCTTGGAGAGTTTCAAAGACATGACCCTTAGAGAATCAGCAGTGTTAGGATCTCTGGATGCTTTTACTATCAAATGTACAGATCTCTAAAAAAAAAATAAAATAACCATCAATGACCACCGCTAATATGGCAAATCCAGGAATCCTTTTGAGGGAGTGGAGCGTGAACTAAAAGAAGGGAACTGAAAATGTTTTGCAGAGGTTTTCAAAACGCTTTCTCGTGGACCTGGGCAGAAAAGGCCGGGGTGTACGTGGGCATCTCTCGCTTCTCTTCAACCATCCCTGTTGATCCACAGTATTTCTACCTAGCTATTTTTGCTCTTTTGGAGAATCTCGCTGAAGAATGGAGTAGCTTAATTCCTCTTGATCTCTCCCGCCGGTAGAATGGGGCCAACCCCTCAATCATCAGAATCCAGTGCCGGAATGAAAAGTCAGCCTCGGGAACTGCCATCGGCGAAACGTCCTTTTTCTGCCCACGAGCCGCTTTCTGATGCTGCTCTTTGAATACCTTAACGGGCACCCGGGCTTCACCTTTCATTAAAAATTCCAGCCACAAAACGTTCCAGGGTATTAATTCCTTTTCCTCCCCTTCCCCATCAAGTGTGAGGACATTTATCACTTTCGCAAACAATTCTCCAACGGTTTGAGGAGTTCCTTTGAGCGTCAGCTCACTCGATCTAAGGAGGCTTAAGGAGAGGCGTGGGAAATGGATTTGTTTCCGGAGCTCATCTCGACTGAGATTCAATCACAATAATAATTATGTTTCTCAGCCATATATATCAATATTTCTTTTCCCATCCCTTCAGCTGGTTGGCTTTCGGGACTGTCGCTCTTTGCCTTTGTGGCCTGCAGATCAAGGGAGGAGGAACGCCTGCCGGGGAAATAAAACCATGTTACGCTTTTCTTCGCATGCACGCAAGCCGCTTAAAGATTATCTGCTGCTGCTGTTGTAAAAGGACTACATTTTCCTCTGGAAGTACATGGTTTTAGAACCTGCATTTAGGTAATGCCGCAACTGGAACTGTGCTTGGATTGGCACACCGTTGGCCAGGGAGTTTTTTTGGCGCCTTTGGGGTTATTTCCCTTTTCACTCCTGCCTCTGGTTTTAAAAAAGCTCACTTGCAAAAAATCAGATAAAAAAAATAAAATAATAAAATGCCTTTACATGGAATTGATGTTTTAGAGGAGATAGAGAACATAAGAACGTAAGAACTAGCCTGCTGGATCAGACCAGAGTCCATCTAGTCCAGCACTCTGCTACTGCAGCGGCCCACCAGGTGCCTTTTGGGAGCTCACCTGCAGGAGGTGAAAGCAATGGCCTCAGCTGCTGCTGCTGCCCTGAGCCCCTGGACTGTTATGCACGGTAATCTCAGATCAAAGAGGATCAAGATTGGTAGCCATAGATCGATTCTCCATACCATCCAACCTGGATAGGCTTTTAAAGCTATCCAGGTTAGTGGCCATCACCACCTCCTGTGGCAGCAGATTCCAAAACACCACATCGCTATGCGAAGAAGTGTTTCCTTTATTAGTCCCACTCTCTCCCGGAAGTCTCCTACAGGAGAGAAAGCGGGGTTATAATCCCCCCCCAAGGATGTTTTAAAGGAAATAATTCTAAGCACATAAGAACATAAGAACAAGCCAGCTGCTTCACACCCCAGTCCATCTAGTCCAGCTCTCTGCTACTCGCCGTGGCCCCCCAGGTGCCTTTGGGAGCTCACATGTAGGATGTGAAAGCAATGGCCTTCAAGGCTGTTGCTCCCGGATCACCTGGTATGTTAAGGCATTTGCAATCTCAGATCAAAGAGGATCAAGATTGGTAGCCATAAATCGACTCTCCTCCATAAATCTGTCCAAGCCCCTTTAAAGCTATCCAGGTTAGTGGCCATCACCACCTCCTGTGGCAGCATATTCCAAACACCAATCACACGTTGCGTGAAGAAGTGTTTCCTTTTATTAGTCCTAATTCTTCCCCAGCATTTTCAATGAATGCCCCTGGTTCTAGTATTGTGAGAAAGAGAGAAATTTCTCGTCAACATTTTCTACCCCATGCATAATTTTATAGACTTCAATCATATCCCCCCCAGCCTCCTCTCCAAACTAAAGAGTCCCAAACTCTGCAGCCTCCTCATAGGGAAGGTGCTCCAGTCCCTCAATCATCCTTGTTGCCCTTCTCTGCACTTTTTCTATCTCCTCAATATCCTTTTGAGATGCGGCCACCAGAACTGGATACAGTACTCTGGCGCGGTCGCATCTGCTTTATATAAGGGCAATGACAATCTTTGCAGTTTTATTCTCAATTTTCCTAATGATCCCCAGCATAGAGTTTGCCTTTTCACAGCTGTTATGCATTGAGTTGACATTCCCATGGAACTATCAACTAAGACGCCTAAATCCCTTTCCTGGTCTGTGACTGATAGCACTGACCCCTGTAGCTGCAGGTGTGAAGTTTGGATTTTTGCCCCTATGTGCATCATCACTTTACATTTTGCTACATTGAACTGCATTTGCACATTTCTGAGCCCACTCACCTAATTTATCAAGGTCCGCTTAGAGCTCTTCAAGAATCCTTTGTGGTTCTCACCACCCTACATAATTTTGGTATCATCTGCAACCCACTACCACGCTACTTCCACCCTACTTCCAGGTCATTTTATGAATAGGTTAAAGAGCACGGTCCCAAAACGATCCTGGGGACACCACTCCACATCTCTCCATTGTGAGAACTTCTCCCATTTACACCCACTCTTTGTTTCTGTTTCTCAACCAGTTTTTAATCCATAGGAGGACTTCCCCTCTTATTCCTTCATTGCTGAGTTTTCTCAACAGTCTCTGTGAGGAACTTTGTCAAAAGCCTTTTGGAAATCCAGACAATGTCCACCTCTTCACCAATTTCTGTCCACATGCCTGTTTACACCCTCAAAGAACTCTAGTAAGCTTTGTAAGACAGGATTTCATTCTCTGCAAAAGCCAGGCTGACCTTTTCTCAGCAGGTCTTGCTTTTCATAATTGTTTTATAATTTTATCTTTAATGATAGATTCTACTAATTTACCAGGAACAGATGTCAAACTGACTGGCCTGTAATTCTCGGTCCCCCCTTGTGATCCTTTCTTAAAGATTGGTGTGACATTGGCCATCTTCTCCAGTCTTCAGGGATGGAGACTGATTTCAGGGATAAGTTGCAGATTAAAGTGAGAAGATCAGCAATTTCATGCTTGAGCTCTTAAGAACTCTTGGGTGAATGCCCAATCTGGGCCAGGGATTGCAACACGGCTTATCAATGGCTGCCAGAACTTCTTCCTTGTCTACCACTATCTTCAAGAAGTTCCTGATTCTTCCTAAGAAGCTTGGTTCAGGTGC
Source organism: Sphaerodactylus townsendi (assembly GCF_021028975.2). Classification (NCBI taxonomy): domain Eukaryota; kingdom Metazoa; phylum Chordata; class Lepidosauria; order Squamata; family Sphaerodactylidae; genus Sphaerodactylus; species Sphaerodactylus townsendi. The sequence continues at coordinate 181,918,346 of NC_059426.1, forward strand.
AGGAATGTTCCTCACCTCCTCCTGGGTGAAGACAGATGCAAAGAATTCATTCAGCTTCTCTGCAATCTCCCGCCATCTTTTAGCACACCCTTTGTTCCTTTGTCATCTAACGGGCCTACCGCCTCCCTTTGCTGGCTTCCTGCTTTTGATGTACTTTGAAGAACTGTTTGTTGCTGGTCTCTGATGTTCATAGCCATGCATTCCCTCATAATCCTTTTGCCTCCTTACAGCTAACTTGCTTTCTTTGCCACCATTTGTGTTCCTCTCATATTCTTCATCAGCCAAACTGGACTTCCATTTTCTAAAAGACATTTTTTTTTTCTGATAATTTCCTCAACCTCTTTGTTAACCATGGTGGCTTTCTTTGGACTGGGTGCTGCCTTTTCTAACCCAGGAACACATTCCAGCTGAGCTTTTATTACTGTGTTTTTAAATAACCTCCAAGCATCCTGGACAGTTTTGACTCTCTTGATTTTCCCTTTCAGCTTCCTCAAGACTATCCCCTCATCTTTGAGAAATTTCCCTTTCTGAAGGCTTAATGTAACTACATTAGTAGTTGCCACTTGTTCGCATGCTGGAGATACTGAATCTTGACAGCATTGTGGTCGCTGTTCTCATCGGCTCAACAACACTGACTTCCTGCACCAGGTCCTGGGTCCCACATAGAATTAGATCTAGGATCACCCTCCCCTGGTTGGTTCCACAACCATCTGCTCTGGGGCCACAGTCATTTAGCATATCCAGGAATGCTCTCTCTCCTTACTATGACCTTAACATGCATTTTTCCAGTTTATATGGGGATAGTTAAAATCACCCATTACCACTACATTTTTGTTTTTGTTGGCCTCTCTAATTTCTTTTTCCATCTCATAATCCTCTTGTGCACTTTGGTCAGGGGGACGATAATATATTCCTAATATTAAACTGTCCTTCACACCTGGTATTGATATCCACAGTGATTCTGTAGGGGAACCAGCTCCCCTTGCATTGTCTATTTTATGTGATACTATGCTCTCTTTGATGTAAAGGGCAACTCCACCCCCAATGCGCCCTATCCTATCCTTCCTATAGAGCCTGTAGCCTGGTATAACAGCATCCCACTGGTTCTCCTCATTCCACCTCATTCCACCATGTCTCTGTAAAATTCTAGGAATGGAGCGGGTGTTCAATCAGGTTTGCTGGAGACATGTGCCCCAAAGAGGCAGCGTTAAACATGCAAGATGAATGTCACTTTGGAGTAAACAAATAATCACCTACTTATGACTATAATGCAGAGTTCCTCAATGTGGTCTCTTGGATGCCTTTCCTGGAGGCCCCTAGGCATCTTTGGAAAGTCAACTTTGGCCCAGCAACCTGGAACGTGTTCAGAAAAGGGCAACAAAAATGGTAGAAGGTCTGGAATCCATGCCCTACGAAGAGAGACTTAGGGAGCTGGAGATGTTTAGTCTGGAGAAGAGAAGGTTAAGGGGGGATGTGATAGCCATGTTTAGATATTTGAAGGGATGCCATGTTGGTGAGGGAGAGAGCTTGTTTTCTGCTGCTCCAGAGACTAGGACCAGGAGTAAAGGGTTCAAGGTGAAGGAAAAGAGATTCCACCTCAACATTGGGGAGAACTTGCTGACTATCAGGGCTGTTCAACAGTGGAATTCACTGTCTCGGAGTGCTGTGGAGACTCCTTCTTTGAAGGTTTTTAAACACAGGCTGGATAATCGTATGTCAGGAGTGCTTTGACTGTGTGTTCCTGCATGGCAGGGGGTTGGACTTGATGACCCTTGGGGTCTTTTCCAACTCTGAACTGACTCCTTGTGACTCCTGACACAAGCAACAAAGCCAGCTCCAAGCCCTTTGCTACCAGGCAAGGCAGAGTCTGATGCCATGCGGCTGGTAGAGCCATCAGGAGCCTCAGATGAGCAGAGTAATGAACCAGCTGCCCAGCAGAATGAAAGACAGAGGCTGCAGCTACAGTATAAAAGGAGAAGTGACCGCATTGCTGCTTGGTTCTGTGAGCTAGAGTCTGCTGGAGCCTGGGCCCATTCGCAGGGTGCCTCCTACTTGAGCCCTGCCTTGGGTGCAATGAGTGTACTTCCCAGTAAGCTCAGCGTTCCTCCTCTTCCTCTGAACTTCAGCAATCAGCTCCTTCCTGCTTGACCTCCTGCCTGTGCCTTGACTCTAGACTGTCTCACTACGCTAGAAAATGTTGACAGAGGAGATTTTTTCTCTTTCCTCTCACAATACTAATAGAACCAGGTCCTAGGCATTCATTGAAAATGCTGGGGGGGGGGGGAAGAATTAGGACTAATAAAAGGAAACACTTCTTCACGCAACGTGTGATTGGTGTTTTTTCTGGAATATGCTGGCCCCAGGAGGTGGTGGATGGCCATCTAACCTGGATGGCTTTTAAAAGGGGCTTTTGGACAGATTGATGGAGGAGAAGCTCCATCTATGGCTCCCAATCTTGATCCCTCTCCTTTTGATCTGAGAGATTGCAAATGCCTCAGGGCAGTCCAGGGTGCTCGTGAGCAGCAGCAGCAGCAGAAGGCCCCTGTTGCTTTCACCTCTCCCCTCCTGCACGCGGAGCTCCCAAAGGCACCTTGGAGGGCCACTGGCAGTAGCAGAGTGCTGGCACTAGATGGATCTCCCTTGGTCTGGATCCAGCAGGCTGGTTCTCATGTTCTTATGTTTTTCTCCAGGAGAACCTCCCATCTCTGTAGCCTGGGAAGATCTCAAGTTGTACCTCTGGGAGGTCTCCAGGCCCCAACTGGGAGGGTGGTAAACCAAAACTTCTGACTATGGCTAGTGGCAAGAAAGAGAACTGCAGTGCTCATTCAGTGAACAACACTAGAAAAAAATCTGAGGGGGCATCAATACATTTGGATTGATGATTGGATGATTGATTGATTGATTGATTGATTGATTGATTGATTGATTGATTGGATTGATTGATTGACTGACTGACTGGATTGATTGATTGATTGGCTTTCAAGCCATCTATCTCCATGCTTTATCCCTCACATGGCTCTCAAAAGCACCCATAAGCCAGCATCGCTAGTCAGCTGCTAAGAGCAGGTGCACCACCTAATCTGAAAACCAGGGTTTGATTCCCTCATTTCCGCCACTTCTGAGCTGTGGGAGGCTTCATCTGGTGAACTAGGGATTAGCTTGTGCACTCCAACACATGCCAGCTGGGTGACCTTGGGCTAGTCACAGTTCTTCGGAGCTCTTTCAACCCCACCCACCTCACAGGATGTTTGCTGTTGGTGGTGGTGGGGGGGGGGGAGAGATTGTAAGCCACTTTGAGTCTCCTTACAAAAGGGAAAGGGGGATAGTGAATCTAACTCTTTTCTTTCCTCAGTAACAGTTGAAAACACATTGTTTCAGTTAAAACTAAAAAAAAATAAACCTGCCTGCATGCCAAATATTTCCTCTCTCCCTCTCTGCCAAGTTCTTCACCTTTGTCCCTCAGGGTGGAATTTTTTAGGTAGCCAGTTTTTTTAAAAAAGTCCTTCAAATTATTCATCCCTGACTTCACATTTCTCCCATATCTAGATCTAGCAGTTGGCTTCTAGTGCAAGCATCTCTAGCTCCATACATTACTCTTCACAACAAGGGGAGGCAAGGCTGAGTGGTGGTCAATTGGTCAAGAATCTGAACTTGGATTCCCTGACTCCTGACCCAGCACTTATTTAGTTGTTAATTTATTCACTGAAACACTGGCATGCCTCTTTTCCTCTTAGTTCAAGGTGGTTGACAGTAATACTTAGAAACATATTCAGTTTACACAGTGTGTAACAGACTTCTCTCTGTGATACACTTCTGAAGAAGCCAGCCACAGATGCAGGCGAAACATTAGGAACGAGATCCACCAGACCACGGCCACACAGCCCAGAAAGCCCACAACAACAGACTTCTCTCTGTGATACACCTTCCTGGAAGACGCCAGCCACAGATGCAGGCGTAAAACGTGCTAGGAAACAAGATATATAACAGACCTCACAGCCACACAGCTCCTCGGAAAGCCTACTCTAGAACCACATTCACGAGTATATTTATAATTTTAAAAAATAAAAGCTAACCTTCTGAATTCTCACTTCGCTACGTTTTTTTCCTTGTCATTCAAGCTTCTCCTCTCGACCCAAGGGGCAATTCTATCTGTTTTTTCGTCCAAAAAGAATAGGTTTCCCTCTCCTCGAGAAAACATCGCCCTTACATCTGTTCAAAGAGCCAAAGTTTAGCTATAATTCTCCCTCTAATGGGAATTCGTGCACAATCGTATTAATGCTATCAGCTGCTTATTCCGGACGTAATATGACCGGTGAAAAGTGCAGCTTAGTTATTGATATCTTCTCTTTTTCATTTTGGCAGATGAAAGGCGCCTTTTTTGTGTTTCGGGAATATTTGCAACATAAAAGTTAATGTGGAAGAGAGATGATTCAATATCTCATACAGCAAGCCTCCGAGCAAACAATGCCTAAATATTTAAACACCGAGAGGAGATGAATGCGGCGAGGTGCTGATATTGTTTGCTTCTCCCTCTTGCTCGGATGCCGAGTCCTCCTGCCCATAAAATGAACGGGATGAACTTTTTATGCAGCTTATTTGGGAGAAACGTAACTCGAATCTGAGTTAACCGGGGCCTTCTGCCCGGAAATCCATAAAGAAACCTTTCTGTGGGTTTAATTTAATTTGTATATTTGAAAGGGGAACACTTTCCACTCTGGACAAACAGGCTAACAAGCCCTTAATGAGCGGCAACGGGCAGCGTTTGGTGCGAGGGATGGTATCATCATTATCACGACTGCGTAATCTGTGCATAAACGCAGGGTTTCCGTTCTTTTTTCTTCCTGGAATGACATGTGGTAGCCGCGATCATCCCATATGTCCCTACACGGCTCTCCGCCACTGGGTTGAGGCCAATCTACTGGTGGTCCCCGCCCTCACAATGATGCTGGCTGGTTGTCCACACACGGGCTAGGGCCTTTGGTATAGCTTTGGTCCTCCCGCCTGGTGGGAACTTCTCTTCCTCCAGGGGTTGTCCAGGCCCTGTGGGATCTGCCAGTTCAAGAGGGCCTATAAGATCGAGTTGTTCCGCCGGGACTTTTGAGGGGACTAGGTTACTAGCGTGCCTCCAGCTCTTAATATCTAGGCTTTTTTCCATCAAATGGGATTCCCACCACTCTCTCCTCCCTTGGGAGGATTTAGAAATGAGGGTTTGTTTGGACACCTTGCTATTTTAATGCTGTTTTAAAGGTTTTAATTATATTTGCATTTGTGTACAGAGATTCTTATAAGGGTTGTACACTGCCCGAGCTCCTCGGGATAGGGCAGTATAAAAGTTCTAACTAACTAACTAATCTAACTAATCTAACTAACTAACTAACTAACTAAATAAATGAATGAATGAATGAATGAATGAATGAATGAATGAATGAATGAATGAAGGAATGAATAAATAAATAAATAAATAAATAAATAAATAAATAAATAAATAAATAAATAAATAAATAAATAAGCAAGCCAACAAGCAGGGATAGAAGAGACGAGCCATATGAACAGGGCGCACTCACCCAGTTGGACATATGGAGCTGTGGTGGGATCCAAAAATTTTAATAACAGGTTCGAGCTGGGGGTGGGATTCAAGCAGTAGCGCAGCCAAGACACTCTCTCCAGTCCCTATTGGGCAGGGAGGTTGCTTTTTAGGTAACCCCTTCTCGGCACTCAGGAAAATTAGTGTAACCACTTCTAGAGAAGTGGTGTGAGAACTGGCTGATCCCACTCCTGATATGGGGGGTCAAACGCCTCGGTTGTGGCCACTCTAATCACTCCCCACATTTTTCTCCTCCTTCCCCCAGGTCCCCCCAACTTTGAGATGAGCTGGTGCAAAAAAAAAGTTGTTTGGTCATGATGGGTGAGGGAAGCCACCCCTCTGGGTGGTGGGGAGTGGAAAACTCAGATTTTGCACTGGGCTACATTTTCCCCAGATACACCCAGTGCAGTGGTGGGATCCAAAATTTTAGTACCCATGTTCCCATGGTGGTGGGATTCCAAACTGTGGCGTAGCACCAATGGGGCCAAGGGTGGCAACGATGGGGGGCATGACCAGGCATCTCCGGGAGGCAGGGCATCTCCTGGGCGGGCTGTGGTAAAGACGTGCAGCCACCAAGTGGCAGTCCTTGGGCGGAACGAATGTGACGTGAGGCGCAGGCTGCCACACGCACGCCGGTGCACCTCCTGCTAGACTGCTTCTGCCCTGCACGCTAACAATGCTGAGAGGAGGAGGCTTAACTAAGGCAAAATCACGTGGGCAAAATCACCCATTAGTAACCCCCCCCTCTCATAATTAGTAACCTACTCTCGGGAACCTGTGAGAACCTGCTGGATCCCACCTCTGGATACACCTCTGCGTATGAACCCCCTCTTCAAGTTCTTATCTATGAACTCCTGCAATGCTTCCAGCTCTCTTGGGCTCATGGTGTATAATTTCCTCTTGGGCAGATTTGCCCCCTCTGCCAATTCAGTCCCACAATCACCATTTTGTGTGTGGCTCCGCCTCTCGTGAGTGTTTCATTTTGTGGTCGTACGGCTCCTGTCATTCTGAATCAGAATCCCAAAGATGCCCAAAGGCTCAAAAACATTGGGGATCCAGGGAAGGAGGACTTTCGCTGGTGCAAGAAGGGCTTTGTGCTGGAGAAAGGCTTTGCCATCAGCCTCAGCCTCGAATCAGTCCGGGATAGCCCCCCCCACCTAATCACTGGCCTCCTAAAAAAGTACTCTGGAGAGACTGTAAGGCACTAACTTCTCTTGTCTCTTCTTCATTTGCTTGAATCCTTTAAGTAGGGTTGGCTAAATGGAAATCAGGAACTCCAGCATCTCTTTGGAAAACACCTTCCCCATTAAAGGAATTCCTGGTGATCCAATTTTTTTTTTGTCATGGCAGGTTGTAACGGCATATAATATTTCATGAGTATGAAGAAGCTGCCTCTTTTTTAATTAAGGAAGAGAGGGTAACATGACCACTCTACGATGAAATAGCAGTCTCTCTCTCTCTCTCAAGGCTGCTGACAGTGCAGAGGGAATTGAAACAGGGATCGCGCTGAGGAGTCGGGGTGCTTTAGGGCAAAATTCCGAATCATTGTGGATGTGGGAAGGACTATCACTAGTAAATTACATATGGGTTCTAGCCTAAGGCCACAAGGACTATGTTTTCTCAGGACGCTTGGGGACCTGAACAGGAGCCTGATTCTGGTGTGTTTTGCTAGGACTGGTAGCCAAGTTTTGTTAATTCCTCTCACAGAGTCTCTTCCTTCTTGTTGAAGTTGTCTTGGTGTTTGTGGGGATTTCACAGCCCTCCTGTGTAGTCTGGACGAGTAACCATTCGACTGAGCTGTCCAGAATTCTCAGTAAGTGTTTTCAAATAAAATGCTATGCCCAGTTTTGTTTAGAGTTTGTCTAGGGTTCAACTGACCTCCAGATAAACATGGGACTACAATTCCCATCAACCCCTGCCAGCATGGCCAAGTGGTAGGGTTCATGGGAATTGTAGTCTATGAACATCTGGAGGGCCATAGTTTGAAGACCCCTGGTTTAGAGCATGTTCTGCTACTGCAGATTTTTCGGGATGGTTAAGCCTACAGTGTCTTTTGTGCTCTTTAAGAAGAGCCTGAATGCTGCATTTTGTAGTTCCCATGTAGATCTTTCCATAGCTGCAGGGTATGCGATAGACCCTCTAGCAGAAGTGGAGGGGATTTCTCTCTGTCTTTGCTGAGCGTATACTCAGCTGTATTTTTTCTGGTAGGTTTGAAGATTGTTTGTAGGTTATGGTTTTGTTATCAGTTTCCCTATTTGATCTGTGATTCCCTTGGTGTGTGTGGTGGTGAAATTGATTTTTCCTGTGGTGGCTGTTTCTCCCTCAGTCCCTCTTGGTTTTCCTCCTTGGTCTTAAAGCTCTTTCTTACTTCTGCTGTGGAGGCAGCTTATTTGCCTCCCAGACCCCAATCTAGATGATTGATTTCCTACCCAGGGAGGGAGGGGCAAGGTGAGGTTTACAGATTCATTTTGCACGATCTGTCAAAGTTTTGATTATACCTCTTTTTTTGTTGTGGGTGGTGGTTGGAGTTTTTATGTAGATACCGGTCTGTGTGTGTTGGTTTTCTCTATACTACGTGGCCCAATTGATGGTTGGGTTTGCGAAAGACCAAGACATCTAAAAAAAAGCAGTTTTCCTTCTTTTTCAGTTTCCATGGTAAATTGAATAAGAACTTAAGAACAGCGAGAACTAGCCTGCTGGACTTCAACAGACCAGAGTCCATCTAGTCCAGCACTCTCTGCTACTTCGTGAGTGCCCTCACCAGGTGCCAGCTGGGAGCTCACCTGCAGGATGTGAAAGCAAGGGCCTTTCTGGCGGCTGCTGCTGCTCCCGAAAGCACCTGGTCTGCTAAGGCATTTGCAATCTGGAGATCAAGGAGGATCAAGATTGTAAAGCCAGAGAGAGATCGACTTCTCCATAAATCTGTCCAAGCCCTTTTTTTAAAGCTTGCTATCCAGGTTAGTGTGGCCATCACTCACCTCCTGTGGCAGCAGATTCCAACACCAATCACACGCATTAAGTGAAGAAGTGTTTCCTTTTATTAGTCCGAATTCTTCCCCCAGCATTTGCTCAATGGATGCCCCCTGGTTCTAGTGTGTGCATTGTGGAGGAAGAGAGAAAAATTTCTCTCTGTCCACATTTTCTACCCCATGCATAATTGTATAGACCTTAATCGCATCATCCCTCAGACGTCTCCTCTCCAAACCAAAGAGTCCCAAATGCTGCAGCCTCTCCCCACAAGGAAGGCGCTCCAGTCCAGAATGTTAGGATGGATGCCATTAAAGTGGTCCAGAAAATTCAGCAGTTCTTCCTCGCCATGGGTCCAGATTGTGAAAGTATCACCCACAAATTGGAACCAAGGCTGCTTGCTTCCATTGGGTGCTGTCTCCATGGGCTTGTTTCTAAACGCTCCGTAAAACGGCTATCATCAATACTGGGCTGAGGGGCTTCCTCTATGGCTACCCCATCTGTCTGAGAAATGCTGCTTGCTTCGGCACCATTTCTCAGGCTTTGCTCTCTACCACCTAGAATTGTCACAAGTTGAGGTAGTTGTTCCCTTTCTGTGAACAGATGCTCTGCCACTGAGCAGCAGCAAGCCCTTACTGGCATAGACAACAGTGCAACAATAATAAAAAAATGGATTAAAAAGCATATACAATACAATAAATAAAATGTTAAGTCGAAGGAAATCTATCACTCGGCATTTAGTAATTTTCCAGGAGAAAGTCTGCCAATATCATACAGAGAGAAGGGATCTGTGGATTGTCCAACAAGTAGTGTGTGTAATCTAATTAAATCGGGAGTTCGGGTAAATGTAAAGGAGTAAGATTCACATATTCTTGATCTGTTGATTTCCTTTGAATCTGAGATACAGTGTAGTAATCACCAGGCCAGAGATTCAACTGAGCCATCATTACACGGGCAGGCAATCTTTTAGCCTTTTCTTTCTTGCTTTATTAAATCTGCCATGCAACATGCCGTAGAAGGCATAACATTAAAGTCCTGGCGAAAGCATTATGGCTCTTCTGAGCAGGGTTTATTAAGCAATCACAGGTAGTGCAGCCAAGTGGGCCCGTTCAAATGGAAGTTAGAATTCCTTTCTGTGATATTCTCTTGCAGTTTCCTTTAGTTAGAAGTGGGATACAATTTCTTATTCCCTCCACCCCTTGATGGACAAAAGGATGTAGATACCACATCTGTCTGCTCATTGTAATCATTGTCCCATTGGAAGTAGCTGGTAATAGAGAGATTATTGTATTTCTCAGCAAAATTGTGAAAGTTAGAGCAGTAAAGATACAAAAGTGAAAGATCAGAAAAAAGAAAGAAAGAAAAGAGTGAGAAAAAACTGGGATATATTGTCGAAGGCTTTCACGGCCGGAATCACTTGGGTGCTGTGTGAGCCTCTGAGTTGTCTGGTCAGAAATTCTAGCAGCATTCACTCCCTGACGCTTCGCCTGCATCTGTGGCTGGCATCTTCAGAGGATCCGATAGTAGGAATGGAAAGCAAGTGGAGTATATACACTGTGAGGTCAAAAGGTGAGGCCCTCTGAATAGAGTAGCCTGGTATGTGAGTCACAAAGAAGTCTATAGCCTGGGAGTAACAATGAAGATAGCAAGGTCAATAGGTGAATGCATCTGAATAGAAGTATCCTGGTCTTTGTTCCCTTTGGTTGCCATTGTCTATAGTTGTCATGTGTTTGTGTGGAACTGATCAGTCACTGTCTTGATTCTAGAGTTTTTCAACACTGGCAGCCAAATTCTGTTCAGGAGAGAATGCTGCTAGAACACGGCCATACAGCCCGGAAACCACACAGCACCCTGATGTCTTATCAGCTCATAAGACACCTGTTATTCTAGCTCTGTCAGTAGTGTGGAATATAGGTTGTTTTGACCCCGGGGGGGGCTTCTTCTGCTGGACCATGGGCCTGGAGGGGTGCCATCCCCCCATGGGAACTGGTAGTCAGGGGTGGGGTGATGTGGCAAGGGAGGGTGACATGGGGTATACCGGAGGCTGCGTTGCTAATTAATCTTAGTTCTGGCAATAGAAGTCCAAATCCCTATTCCTGAAGCTGTTTCATAATAAAGAATACAGAGTCTTCTTACATGCCAGGCTACTCTATTCAGATGGCCTCACCTTTTGACCTCACAGTGTATATACTCCACTGGCTTTCCATTCCTACCATCAGATCCTCTGACGATGCCAGCTTACAGATGCAGGCTTTAAACGTCAGGGAGAGAGAATGCTGGTAGAACACGGGCCATGCAGCCCGAAACCACACAGCACCTAACTGGGGATATATCCTAATTGAATTCAGGGACCTGAATAAGTCAGAAATTTCAGACGGAGCCGACTAAGGGGAGGAAGCTTATAACCCAGGAATAACAACAACAAATAGTAAAATCTAATAGAGACTCAAACCAGTCTCTTTGAAAGAAAATAGTGAAATAGAGTTGTTGATTGTTATTTTGTTACTTTGGTTTTTTTTCCCTTTCTACATATAGGTCAATAGGGACATCAATAGAGGATCAGCTTGAACAAGTTATGTTTTGGTAGACAAAACCTGAAAATATTGCATACCTAAGTGTTGTAATGAGTTAACGTCATGTGTAAAATGTTTTAAAATTTAATAAAATTTTCTATTTTAAAAAAAGGAAGTAGCTGGTTACTGATTGGCCCCCCCCCCCCCGGACATGGACACCCACTAAACATTCCCTTCTCACTGGACACAGGGTGTAACAGACTTCCCTCTGTGATACACCTCTGAAGACGCCAGCCACAGATGCAGGCAAAACGTTAGGAACAAGATCCACCAGACCACGCCACACAGCCCGGAAAACCCACAACAACAGACTTCTCTGTGATACACCTCTGAAGATGCTGCCGCCAGATGCAGGCGAAATGTACAGGGAACAAGATTCACCAGACCACGGCCACATACAGCCCGAGAAAACCCACCACAACAACAGACTCCTCTTCTCTGTGGATATATACCTCTGAAGATGCCAGCCACAGATGCAGGCTAAAATGTTAGGAACAAGATCCACCAGACCACGGCCACACAGCCCAGAAAACCCACCACAACAGACTTCTCTCTGTGATACACCTCTGAAGACGCCAGCCACAGATGCAGGCAAAACGTTAGGAACAAGATCCACCAGACCACGGCCACACAGCCCGGAAAACCCACCACAACAGACTTCTCTCTGTGATATACCTCTGAAGATGCCAGCCATGGATGCAGGAGAAATGTTAGGAACAAGATCCACCAGACCACGGCTACACAGCCCAGAAAACCCACAACAACAGACTTCTCTCTGTGATACACCTCTGAAGATGCCAGCCACAGATGCAGGTGAAATGTTAGGAACAAGATCCACCAGACCACGGCCACATGGCCCAGAAAACCCACAACAACAACAGACTTTCAGATACACCTCTGAAGATGCCAGCCACAGATGCAGGCGAAACGTTAGGAACAAGATCTACCAGACCACGGCCACACAGCCCGGAAAACCCACAACAACAGACTTTTCTCTGTGATACACCTCTGAAGATGCCAGCCACAGATGCAGGTGAAATGTTAGGAACAAGATCCACCAGACCACGGCCACACAGCCCGGAAAACCCACAACAACAGACTTTTCTCTGTGATACACCTCTGAAGATGCCAGCCACAGATGCAGGTGAAATGTTAGGAACAAGATCCACCAGACCACGGCCACGCAGCCCGGAAAACCCGCCACAACCAGTTGAATCCGGCCATGAAAGCCTTCAGCAGTTCAGTTCAGTTTTCAGTTCAGTTTTATTACGGCCATTAGGCCAGCAAAAAAAGAGCAGAGAAGAACAAGAAAAAGGAGGAACAACAAACAAAAGAACAATCGAATTTGCACTGAAATACCGAAACAGAAATCCACACAAAAAATATCATCAGCTTGTAGCATTCTTACCGTCACCCTCATGTGGTCTGGCCCTTGGTCCCAACATGCTTCTTCTCTTACTATATGCCAGCATACAAAATTTAGCTTACCTGGTTGAGATATAAGAGAAACTCAGTCTTCCAGCAAAATTCTCACAAGAACTGGGAGTCGGAATTAACTCTAGTTAAATTTCTGTAATTTCGATAAACAATGGATGAATTAACGCCTCCCCTTTCCCCTTTATGGAGTTCACAATGCAATAAAATATGTAATACAGAGTCCACTTCCCCTGAGTTACAAACACATAGTCTCCTATGTCGGATTTTTTGAAATCCGCCCATTAGATTGGCTGATGGTGTTAAAACGGGTCTCTTGAAAAGGCCCAGCTAAGCCATAGATGCTATATTGGACAGGTAAGGGGCAGCCGAGATACTCTGTCCAAGATTTTAAGGGTTTATATAACTGCAACAAGGAGAAATCTGTTTGCATTTCAATATCATGGAGCCGCTTGATAGACCAAGGCTGTTGCCCTGCAATGATCCAGTTCCAATAATTGCGGCTGGTGATCCGAAACCACACTGTGTAAGTTTAAGTGTTATTTTTTCTAGCCAGCTTGGATATGGTGTTGTTGCCAGAAGCAAAGGCAATAAACCCATGGGATGGGAGAGGACTTTAAGTCAGCATTTGATAATAGTTCACCAAAAAAGTTGCCCCAACTTTAACCAACCCCGCTTCTTGTCTTAAAACCACATTAGCTGCACATTTAGGAGTGTTAAAAAGAGCTCTGAGGAATGTGGATAGGACTCTCTCTAATAGAGTGAAATCCGAAATTATTTCCAATGGGGCTCCATAGGTGAGTTGTGCCAGGGATTTAGCTTCAAATAATCTAATTGCCGCTGGAATAAATCCACCCCCTTGTGATCGAAAATATCTTAGGATTGCCTGTGAGCTCCTTTGTGCTGTGTGTATGGCTGTTTGTATATAGGCTGAGGGTCGCTGTACTGGAAAAAACCACAATCTAGGTATTTGAAACACTTTATTTGTTCAATCTGATGACCTAACAACTGCCATTTCAGTTTCTTAAATTTGGCATTAAAATGCACTATCTTGGTCTTTGTGTAGTTGATACTTAGCTGCTCCTCTGTGCATATCTGAGCAAATATCTTCAGCGCTTAGCCCCTAATTTTGCTCAATGATAATACAACAGCATCATCGGCATACATGAGAATGGGCTATACTCTTTATCAGCGGTAAGGATAGGTGCATGGGTATCTTTCTTATGAAACCCTGTTATTAATGTGTTAACATAAAAGTTAAACAAATGGGGTGCTAGAAGGCACCCTTGCCTTACACCTTTCTGAGTAGGAGATGGGCTCCGCTAGATGACCTTTTGTGTGAGAACCTTACCTGTATGGTCGTGTTCTCATGTAACTTGACAATTAAGTGGAGAAGGCATCTATCGATATTAGTTTCTGCTAACTTTGACCAAAGCCGACTACGAGTTACATTGTCAAATGCAGCTTTAAGATCAACGAAAGCTGCGTATAGTGATTGTAAAGGATTCAATGGTGTTGGTGAGCGGGACAGCCGCCTGGCCTTGACTGCATTCCATAACCCGGGCGATGGGCCAGCATCTGCGGCGGAGACCTTATGTCTAGATGAGAACTCTGCTCCCATGGGAATCCTGGAGGGGGGATGGGATGGACAGAGTTATAACCTGTGTTTCTGGCGGGAGACTTTATTCCTGCCACGCCGCGGTAATGCGTGAGCTTAGGATGTCTGAATAAAACGGCCTTTTACACCAAAAAAGCCTTTTATTTCTGCTTCTATGGGAATTCCTTACATTGCAGGCAGGAATCCTAGTTCATCTATCTTCCCAGTGCAGCTGACCTCTGGTGTCTTGGCATGGAGAGGTTGAATATTCCTGAATCTGTGGAAGGTGCAGCGTAGCCCCCAAAGAGGTCTCCGGGCTTTCCCTTATGGATTTAGAGGAACCGGGCGGGAGAACGGGTCTCGGTAACTCTTTCCCCGGCCCTCAGATCAACACGAAGTCTTCCCTTACTCCGCTGGGGACGAGGGACGAGAAGACGATCATGTGGACTTGCATGAGTCGCTTGGGGGGCGCTGTCTATGGATCGAGCGCCTGTGGATCGAGCATATCTGCCCGCTTCGTGGATTACAAACCTCAGATGCAACCTGTCACGAAGGAGACGGTCTTTGACCACTCACGCTGCAACACAGGAGTCCATTGAACGATTCCTGGACTCGTGATTTTGGTGATGCTCCCAAGAATCCACCGTGGCATAGCACTGGGGCCCGTCCTCAGACCACCGTTGAAACCGGGACTCTATCGGGGATTGGGAGGGGTATCCATACCAGCTTCCGATCGGATCCCCCAGATCCCGGATCAGCAGCTGCACCTGAGGTGCCCCGTGGAGCCGGTGGGCAACGAGGTCCTACATATCTGATGAAGAGGAATCCGAAGAAAGCCTGCCTTTCCATCCGGATCTATTCCCCCTCCCATCAAAAGAGAGCTGGGATGAGGAAGTAACATCAAGTAGATGCCCAGGAAGCATGGGCCCGTGAACGCCAGCTATGGGAAGAGGAACGAGAGCAGCTGCAGCAAGATGCGTGAAAACCTGCAAAGAGACCGGGAACAGCAGCACAAAGAAATCCAACTCGAATTGGACCGGTACAAAGACGAAGGGCCAGTAACGGCAATATGTGCAGGAACTCCTTATCAGTCCATGATAAAGTCCCCCCCCCCGGAAACACTCTAAACTGGATTCTACAACGCCGAAAAGCGCATAGTTCTGGCGTGACGTTGTGCTAGAACTTAACTTCAGTTGTTCAACGAGACCTAACTGGCCAAACTGGAACGAGAGCAGCTTTTGCATGCACACCAGGATGCCTTTGACTCGCTAAGGAGAGAGATTTAGCCTTTGAGAGGGAACTGAAGAAGCAGCAGGACAAGATGCCCTAAGTTAAGTCTACGTCACTGGTACAGCCAACGCTTCAGAGGGGCGACGCTTGTTGGGTCCTGCTACTACAAGCATCTGCCACCTTCCAAGGACCGGCTCCCACTAGAGACCAGCTGCACCGCGTAAGTGCAATTCCCATCACCTCCACCGACTCGCTTCCTGCCTCAACCTGGCGCAACCACCGCAGCTGGCCGTGGAGAGAGGATATTACAGACCTCCAATACCTGCCTGCTTCGATGGGACCGCTTCCAAACTTCCCTACTTCATCCTACAACTCGATGCCCACATGGAGGACTATGACGACGGTACCGGTCTGAACGCCAAAAAATATGGGACATCGGTTCCGGGTTTTAGATGGAGCCGCAGCCGACTGGTTTGTGAATCTTCTTGATCTGGTAAGATGAGGATACTCGCGACGGGTGCCGGGCGCTCCTCCAAGCCTTAAGGGCTCGCCTCCAAGATCCGGGTGTTGAAAATGAAGCCATCCGTTAATTCATCAAATCTATTCAGCAAGGCAACCGCTCGCTTGCAGAATTTGGTCTGCGAATTTTCGCGGCGGCTGCTCGACTCCCTCCTGAGTGGCCTGAGCTACGAAATGTGAATACTTCTCGGATGCTGTCGACGGCAAACTGCGTGGAAACGGTGTTTCTTATTCGGATCCCCCGCACTATTGCTGATTGGATCGACTTGGGATCTCAAGTGGCGTCTCGTTTGGATTACGCTGCCGGGGGCCGCCCCACGCCTAAACTCCGCCATACTTTACTCACCGCTGCCATACTCCTGCCAAGCCCAGCAGCCTTCACCGAAACCACCGAGCTCCGCCGCCGCCTGGGATTGTGTCTTTACCGCGGAGGACCGGGTCATCTAGCTGCCAACTGCCCGAAAAAAACAGAAGCCAACCGCTCCGTCAGCGACCCCACTCCTCCCGCTGCCACCACGCAACTGCCGCCTCTAACGGGCTCGCTCTAAGGCAGTTACCGGCGCACTCCAGAGGAGGGGGAAGCAGCTGTTTGCCTCTCTTCAGCCCCCCCGGATATGGGTTCGACTCCAGATGCGGTGAGTGAAGGCAGCGCTCCCATTACGATTCAAGCCGCTTCTGGCCAACCCGGCTTAAGCATACCTGTGATATAGCCTTCAGCCCTTGTAGATTCTGGGTGCTCCCATTGTTTACACGCGGCCCTGCGGGTGCGGCGGAGGAACTTTGACTCAGACCGAGTCCCCCCCTGGCTAAGCTTCTCCATACCGCTCAATCAAAATGGACGGCAGTCCTCTCGGGGTCGAAGGACCGGCCCAGTTCAAAACGCAACCGGTCCTCCTCCGCTGCGACCATTGGGAGAAAATTAGTTTTATTCTGGCTCCGGTGGCCAAACACTCCATAGTCTCTGGGCATGCCGTGGTTGTTGCTGTACGAACCAAAATTCATTTGGAAAGAAAGGATCTCAGAATTCACTGACCCTCCCCGCGGAGAACACATGAATTGGGGGGAAACCCACCTTCCTCCCTGACATACCCCTGGCTTCATCAGTATGTTCTAATTGCTCCCGATTCTACCGGGCATTCCACCGTGTTTACCAGGATTTAGCCAGAGTATTTCAGGAGCAAGAATGCCATCAATTGCCACTCCCCATAGAGACACTGACTGCAAAATCGTATTACAGCCAGGGGCTTAACTGCCCAAAGGCAGAATCTACCGCGATGAGTCCTAATGAGGAGAAGGAACTTCGCAGTTTCTTAGACAAGAACCCGGCTCAAGGGTTCATAATGACGGGCTACCAAACACACACATGCTGCTCCTGTATTGTTTCTTAAAAAAAGGATGGGTCTTTAAGGCTCTGGTAACGGATTAATGAGGACTCACGCGTGTTTCCCTGTCCAATAAATACCCTTTGCCATTAATCAAGGACCTTTTAGATGCATTTCTCAAGCATGGGACGCATTTTTACTTTAAGTTGGACTCGGCGAGAAGCTTTACTACAGGGCCTGGATTTCATGGAAGGCTTAAGGAACATTTCTTGACCTGCATTTAACACGTAAATTTCTGGACAGTATGAATACTTTAATAATGCCATTTAAGCAGGGCCCCCGGAGCTTTTATGGCCCTTTATCAACGAAGTTCTCCATGATTTATTATACAAGGGAGTAGTGGTGTACTTAGATGACGTTTTTAATTTATTCACAAACCATGGAAGAGCATGAAGCATTGGTTCGGGAAGTATGAAACGCTTGCTCAACAACTCCCCTCTTTGCCAAACTTTCTAAATGTTATACTCCACCCAAACCTCTATCGACTATTTGCTACCGGATCTCTTCCGAGGGGCTAAAGATGGATCCTGCTAAGATTGAAGCAGTCCTCCAATGGCCTGCCCTTACCAATCGAAAGGAACTCCAATCTTTCCTAGGGTTTGCTAATTTCTATCGCGGACTTTTATAAATTCCCAATTCGCTGAACTGACTCTCCCACTCACAGACCTTCTTACGCACTAAGGGTAAAGATCCACATAGGCTGCCAAGCCCGGGCCCTTTCCTGGTCTAAAGAATGTCAGACAGCCTTTCAGCTTTTAAAATCAGCTTTTACTACCGAACTCATCCTAAAACACCCTGACCCAGATCTTTCCGCTTTCAGGTTCACGTGGATGCCTTCGACAAAGCGCTTTGGAGCAGCCCTGTTGCAGAGAAATAAAGATGATAGGCTGGTTCCGTGTGCTTACGATCAAAGAAATTCTCCGGCGCTGAGCTCAACTGGACTGTGATAAAGAGATCGGGCGCCATCAAAGTAGCATCTTTCCACTTGGCGCCACTGGCTGGAGGGGGCTAAACACTTCTTTCAAGTTTGGTCGGATCAATAAGAACTTGGCCGCTCTCTCCACCCCCCCCCCCCGATGTCCGCGAAACAACTCCATAATGATTTCTCTCGCTTCTCTTTCACTGTCCATTTTTTCCTCGGAAAAACTAATAAACTGGCGGACGCGCTCTCGCTTCTGCTCCGAGGGGGGGGGTGGAGCTGCCTTACGGGATATTCCAAGCACTGTTCTCTCCTCCCAATTGGGGCTGGCTGGTCACTCGATCTCAGACATCCACTCCTTCCTTTCTTCACTCCATTCCCCAGCCTGGTCTCTCCTTTTCCTACGGGAACTCGAGGAGGCGGGGCTGGCGCGAGCCACCAGCTGAGGAAGGTGACTCCACCGCTTCGGAGAATGGTAAGTTACGGCGGGGGGATTGTTGGTACGCGCCTCCTCCGCAGGTTCTTCGAGGCCTGTCATGATGCCCGCTCGGCTGGACATTTTGGCTTCCTAAAAACTCTGCATTTGGCCCATTGCCAATTTTGGTAAGGCTGGCGCAAGGACATTGAGACATATATTAAAGGTTGTTCTGTTTGCGCGGAAGCCAAAACCGTTCCGAAAAAAAACCCCATGGTCTGTTGAAGCCTCTCCCGGTGTATTCTCCCGCCTCTGGGAAGTCATCTCCATGGGATTTTATTACGGATTTGCCAGAAAGTCAAGGCAACACGGTCTTGTATGGTGGACTTCTATTTTCTAAACAAGCCCATTTCATCCGATGTCCTTCCATCCCCTCCGCTCCTAAGCTACCTGTTCATTCAGCATATTTATCGTCTTCACATCTTCAAGTATAAGGTGGTCTCCTCAACGCTGGCCCCAATTCATTTCAAAGTTCCTGGAAAGTTTTTTCTGGGTTTGTTGGGGTCACTCGGCAATTGCCACCCCCTACCACGCCAAAGTGACGGTGAGTCAGAGAGAACGAACAGAACCCTGGAGCAGTATTTACGCAGCCACACCAACTACCACCAAGACAATTGCGCGAAGTTAATTCCGCTTTGCAGAATACTATAATAATGCGGTTCATAGTAGTACAAAACCCTTCGAAATTGTGTCTGGTCGATCCTTCCCTCCGCTGGTTTGCAACTACTCATGGAAGCGTTGAATCCTCCGGAGTTTCAACAATGGATTTCATCTCTGGCCGAGGGGTGGAAAATGGTCCAGACCGGCTTTACAGCAGGCTAAAGACTCCTAAAAAACTTGCCGGATAAGCACCGCTCGGATTTTACGTGTGGGCTTCGCGTATTTGTCTACCAAAAAATCTCAGAGACGTGTATAAATTTTCAAAACTGGGCAAAAAGATTCGTGGGACCTTTTCAGATTACTAAAGTGATTAATGATGTCACTGCCCCATTGGACTCTGCTTCAATTCTCTAAGTAATATCCATCCTGTCTTCCATTCCAGTTTGCCTGCTGAGGCTCCTGCTTCCGATGCCTGGTACGCATCTCGGGCCGGAGAGACTCCCCACCGACTATGCAATTGATGGCCACAAGCATTACGAAATTGACGCCATCCTGGACTCTCGCTTTAATCGCAAACGCTTGCAATATTTAGTCTCTTGGGTGGGATATTCCTCTGGGTATAATCAATGGGTTTATTCCTGAAATATTGACGCCCCTGCTCCTCATTTCTGCTTTCTCCCCATCGCGACCTTCTCCGCGACAAACCTGGGGAGAAGTCTTTAAGGGAGGCAGAGTGTAAAGGATTCAATGGTGTTGGTGAGCGGGACAGCCGCCTGGCCTTGACTGCATTCCATAACCCGGGCGATGGGCCAGCATCTGCGGCGGAGACCTTATCTCTGCGAGAGAGATGAGAACTCCGTTCCCATGGGAATCTGGGAGGGGGGATGGGATGGACAGAGTTATAACCTGTGTTTCTGGCGGGAGACTTTATTCCTGCCACATCGTGTACGTGAGCTTTCTAGGATGTCTGAATAAACGGTCTTTTACACCAAAAAAGCCTTTTATTTCTGCTTCTATGGAATTCCTTACAGTGATCCTTTTTTGACAAGCACATATTTCTCTACCAGGTAGTTTAGTATCAGGCAGTGATCCATAGTTGAACGGCCTTTACGAAAGCCAGCCTGTTCATCCTCCCAATAGTTTTTCTCTATTCAGCCATTCAAGTAGTTTTATACACAGATATTTAGTATATAGTTTGCTTGCAACACTAAGTAAGCTAATTGGTCGGTACGAGCTGGATTTGAGGATAAGCCTTTTTTAAAAATAGGGACTATAATTGCAGCACTCCAATCAGATGGAATACAGGCGGTGCTATTGATATGAGTAAAAAGCTCAGCCAAAACTGGGGCCCACCATTCTACATTAGTTTTCAGTAATTCTGGTGGTATAAAGTCGTTTCCCGGGGCCTTGCCATCTTGCAATTGCAAGATCATGATTTTAATTTCATCCGTGGTCACTGGAGGCCATAGTGGGATAAAAGCCTTCAGCCTTTCACATTGCCTCCTGCCTGATCCGTTACAACTGGAGATGCTGGGAACTGAACCTAGCACCTTCTGAATGCCAAGCAGATGCTTTGTCACGGAGCCAGAGCCCTTCCCCGTATAAAAAGAGCTGCTCCATCTGGGCACGATGCAAAAAAAGGAGAGAAAAAACCCAGCTCTCTGTTGAAACAAGAGTCTTCTAATGAGGGCAACAGCCTGAGCATATTGATAAAGCAACGTTCCAGCTTCCTCGCCTATGACGGTAGCGCTGACCCTGGCAGCCGCCTCCCCTCGAAACAGGAGTTGCCGGCAGGCAAATAATTAATTATAAATAGCTTGAAATCAGACTCCAAAGTAAACCGGCATAATTAATCCTTTACATACGAAATTCGGGAGCGAGATAGGGGAAGGTAAAACTCACAAAGAGACATTTAAGCGGAAGGAAGCGTCGTACGCAAGGCCTTGAAAAGGAACCAGATCCCTTTTCTCGGCCCAGAAATATGCCGGTTTTCGAGGTTTTCACGGCGCCTCGTTTCAAAGCCAATAATATCCAGTGCAGTTAAGTGATCTGAGAGTCCGGCTACAATGAAAGAGGTTCGAATCTTCGGTCAGCTGGGAAGGTGTGGGATTAATCACTCTTTTACAGACTGGCCTACCAGGCAGGGTTGTTCCGAGGTCAGAATGAACGCGGAGGAGGATGCCAAACATTGAATTAGGTACCACAAAGGCTGAGAAAAAATAATATAGAAGTGGATTAAGCACAATATATCAATGTATTATATGGAGCTCTTAAAACTAAAAAAAAATATTGAAAGCAAAAGTCCTGAACTTGGCCTTTAAACTGAAAGTCACTGGACTGAGAGCCCCTCAATCAGAGGTGGGATCCAGCCGGTTCTCACAGGTTCCCAAGAGTAGGTTGCTCATTATTTGTGTGGGCCGAGAGGGAGTTACTAATTGGTGATTTTGCCACGTGATTTTTGCCTGAGTTACGCCCCTCCTCTCAGCAGTAGCGCGCAGAGCTTGAAGCAGTCTAGCAGGAGGTGCACCGGCGTGCGTGTCAGCCTGCGCCTGCGTGCATTCGTTTCCCGCCCAAGGACCGGCGTCTTTGCCACAGCCCCACCAAGGAATGCCCTGCCCCTGCAATGCCCGACCATGCCCCCGTCATGCCCCGCCCAGCCCCATTGGCACTACACCACAGTTTGAATCCCACCACCATGGGAACCTGTTTCTAAAATTTTTGGATCCCATCACTGCCCGCAATATATAATTTGTAGTGCTAATGAGTATCTCAGAGTTGATCATTAGGGTATCCATTTGCTCTGTATGAGTGGCAATTAACCAGGTTGCCCACGGACCCTCCAGGGAGGAGCAACCTGTGTGCAGCATTATGAGATC
The DNA here is from genome assembly GCF_021028975.2 of Sphaerodactylus townsendi. NCBI lineage: Eukaryota > Metazoa > Chordata > Lepidosauria > Squamata > Sphaerodactylidae > Sphaerodactylus > Sphaerodactylus townsendi. The sequence continues at coordinate 181,940,502 of NC_059426.1, forward strand.
ACTTCCATAATTACTCCAGAAGTGTTGGCATTGCAACCGGGGCACTCTAGCACTCTCCCCTCAGAACTCTATGGTGTCCATAAAGTTTTTGAAGGACAGTGCTAGAGCATCCTGCATGACCCCGGTGGTTCCAAGCAGAGGTGGGATCCAGCAGGTTCTCACCAGTTCCCGAGAGGGGGTTACTAACTATTTGTGTGTGCCGAGAGGGGGTTACTAATTGGGTCCGCTTTTCCGTTAGAAATTCCATTAGGTCCAAAAATCATAAAGTCCTGTTGTTTCCTATGTGGCTGGTTAGCGAAGGTAGAAAACGGGATAATTCTCCCTGTTGGGCTGTTTGAAAAACATGTTTTAGAAATATGGTCAAGTTCCTTGTTTAAGCAAAGTATCCTTCTTTTGATTTCTAGAAACAAAATCAAGTGTTTGAAAGTATTAAGTATTTGACAGGCAGTCAATTTGAGGAGAAGTCGTTGTTTCTGTTGGCAGTAGACGATAGGACTTGCTACAATGAGTTTAAATTATGGACAGAAAGATACCAGCTGGAAATTAGGAACTTTTTTTTTACAGTAAGAGTTTTTTACAGTAACAGAGAAATTATTAATGCTCTGCCCCCGGAATGCCCAGCCACGCCCCCGTCGTGCCCCGCCCAGCCCCATTGGCGCTACGCCACTGTTTGAATCCCACCACCATGGGAACCTGTGACTAAAATTTTTGGATCCCACCACTGGTTCCAAGGTAAACTTGAAAGTGACCTCATCACTTCGCCTGCACAGATTGTTGCCCCCAGGAAATATCTGGCCAGGGGAAACTTGACAACTCTACTGCAGAGAAGACCACAGTAGACTTGACTAAATGAGTATCTCAACGTAGATAATCCACAAAGTCACAGGAAAATGGACTCTCCACTTCCAGATAATTGAATTAGGTTTACTGCGGTCTCGTTCATATATCATCAACTTTGAGATATTAGTTTGTACTATATATTGTATATTGAGGGCTACTCAGTTCGGGACTTTCAGTCTAAAGGCCAAATTCAAGGCCCATGTTTTTACATTTTTATTTGAAGGTGGAGGAAGCCATTCTGGCTTTCTTCAATTCCTTGGGTGAAAGGTGAGCGGGGAAAGTAAGTAGATTTTCAATTTTGAAGCTAAGCCAGTGCTACACTGGCCATAAAACCTTTGAGATTATTTTTTTTAATCCTCACACTGATTATTTTTTTCAGCACTCCTTGAGAAATGGCCACCTCTCCATTTACATTTCCTTGACTGGCTTGCCCTCACTTTCAAGTCAACCTCATAAGCCAATAGTGATATCATTGCATTGGAGGCGTATCAAGGGAAATGGAGCCTGGGACAAAATCGGAGATTTCCACCCCCCGGGCTCTCCACCCTCACCACCACCCTCACCACCACCATCCCCCCCCCCCGATTTCATGGATGAGTACCCAGGTCTATCACCTGAAGCTGACGAGGCACCCAGGTCTACTGCCTGCAGATGGTGACAGTGACCGGGTCTACTGCCTGGAGCCAGCGAGGCACCCAGGTCTACCGCCTGCAGATGGTGACGGTGCCCGGGTCTACTGCCTGGAGCCAGCGAGGCACCCAGGTCTACCGCCTGCAGATGGTGACGGTGCCCGGGTCTACTGCCTGGAGCCAGCGAGGCACCCAGGTCTACCGCCTGCAGATGGTGACGGGTGCGTCTGGTCTTAACTGCCTGAGCTGAAGCGAGGCACCCAGGTCTACCGCCTGCAGATGGTGACGGTGCCCGGGTCTACTGCCTGGAGCCAGCGAGGCACCCAGGTCTACCGCCTGCAGATGGTGACGGTGCCCGGGTCTACTGCCTGGAGCCAGCGAGGCACCCAGGTCTACCGCCTGCAGATGGTGACGGTGCCCGGGTCTTCTGCCTGGAGCCAGCGAGGCACCCAGGTCTACTGCCTGCAGATGGTGACGGTGCCCGGGTCTTCTGCCTGGAGCCAGCGAGGCACCCAGGTCTACCGCCTGCAGCTGGCGAGCGCAGCTCGATTAGATGGCTTGCGCCCAGGGATGTGTGACACCCCTTGTCCCTCTGGCAGATACGCCCCTGCATTGCACAGTCAAGTCCACTTGGCTACACAGTGTCAGGTCACCATGATTCAGGAAAGCGAAAGAATAAGCAGATAAAGAGGAAAGTGGTACTAAACATGATTACGGTGAGGGGTTCAGAGACTATGTCTTATGAGAACAGGTTGAAGGAGCTGAGCATCTCTTTGCTGGAGAAGAGATGTTTACGAGGCAAGATGATTGCCACCTTTCTGTACCTCCAAGGCTGCCATGCATAGGATGGGGTGGGAATGTTCTTAGTTGTGTTGGATGACCACACAGGTGTTACCAGCATGGACTGGAATCAGGATTTGGAATTTGGTGCCTTTGGGTCCATTACCACACCAAGTGTGAAAAGTCTTCAACGTTTATTCATAATCATGAATAAGGCCAACTACTATAAGCAAGTTCAAAAGGCAGAAGGCAAAGGTCTGCATCTTTTATATAGTTTAAGCAACTTAAGCTCCGCCTCCAGGGGATTCCTGGTTTCAGAAAAAGCCGAAACAAACATAAATCTGAAAAAAGAAAACGGTTTCGGCTATTTTGGTTTTATTTTTGGTTTTTAAAAAATGGTGGCAATTTAAGGGAGCCAGAAGGTAGATCCTGAAAAATGCCACGTTTTCCAGAATTTTTCAGGCTGCTTCAGCCCCACTGCCATTTTAAAAATTAGGGGAAAAACCCCTTCCCTCTCCCTCTCTCTTACCCGAGTTCTCCTGCTGCCTCCAAAGCTCACTTGGACCTCAGAGGTGGCAGGGGAAGCAACAGAACTGAACATCAGGGTCGGTATAGGGGTTCAGATTTTTTCAGATTTTTGGAAATTTCTGGGCTGTTTAAAGTCATACCCCCAGAATACAGACAAAATGGGTGTGTGAAGTTTGCAGTGTGAGACAAGCAGCACATATACCACAGCAGAGGGGGACCATGGCATGTCCCCCACCCACTGATGACGCTGGCAGTGGTCTCTGTCTTGGCCATGATGTCACCTCCACATCATAGCCCCTCCACCCCTAGCACTCAGCCTCTTCCGCAATAGATGGGAACCCTCATTTTGCTTTTCATGACTACGTGAACCTACTGGATCACACCCTCAAGAGCCAGCGTGGTGTAGTGGTTAAGAGCGGTGGACCCTAATCTGAAGAACAGGGTCTGAACACTCCTCCACGTCAGCGGCAGACTCTTATCTTGAGAACTGGATTTGTTTCCCTTCTCCTCCACATGAAGCCTGCTGGGTGACCTTTGGCCAGTCACAGTTCTCTCCAAACTCTCTCAGCCCCACCCACCTCACAAGGTGTTTCCTGTGAAGAGAGGAAGGGAAAAGGAGTTTGTCAGCTGCCTTGAGACTCCTCGCAGACAAGAAAAGCGGGGTATAAACCCAAATTCCTCCTCTTCTTGATCATCACAGTCAGCATCATCTGCTTAGACTGGCAGGTGATCTCCAGGGTTTAAGAACATAAGAACATAAGAACAAGCCAGCTGGATCAGACCAGAGTCCATCTAGTCCAGCTCTCTGCTACTAGCAGTGGCCCACCAGGTGCCTTTGGGAGCTCACGTGCAGGATGTGAAAGCAATGGCCTTCTGCGGCTGCTGCTCCCGAGCACCTGGTCTGCTAAGGCATTTGCAATCTGAGATCAAGGAGGATCAAGATTGGTAGCCATAGATCGACTTCTCCTACATAACTCTGTCCAAGCCCTTTTAAAACTATCCAGGTTAGTGGCCATCACCACCTCCTGTGGCAGCATATCCCAAACACCAATCTGACGAATGACCTTCAAATCACCTCCTGCCTAGTCCTTTTTAACAGGAGATGCCAGGTATTGAACTTGGAACCTTGTGCATGCCAAGCGGAAGTCCCGTAACAGTCATTTTGCTGCTGTCTACTTGTGGGGCGGAGAAGGGGGATACAACATCAAAATGACCGCTACTTCCCAGCTAGAACATTCCTCTCTGTCAAGGAATTCACCTCCAGATGGACCCGGAACATTTCCCAGAATTGCTACTCATCTCCACAGTATAGAACAGAGGCGTATCAGGGGGGAAACGGTGCCTGGGGAGAACCCCTCTGGGCACACACCCCATCCCACCCATGCTTGGGGGTGGGGCTCAGGGATGCCAAGCCACACCCCCTGGCTCTGTGCAGGCTGGTTTTTGAAAGGCCCTGGGGATGGCAGGAGACAACCAACAGGGAGCCAGGGGGCAGGGCTTCATGGCATGCAGCTGGGGTGCATGCGTTTCGTCACGCGGGGGATGCTCGGCACCCCCCATGTGACCAAAAGGCATGCACCCGGGGACACAGGTGACCCTATCCCCCTATAGGCCGTACGCCTCTGGCATAGAGATCAATTTGCCCTGTATAAAAATGGTTGATTTGGATGCTGGACTCTATGGGATTATCTTTATCTGAGGGACCGTCTCTCCCTATATTGCCCTTCTAGGCCCCTCTGCTCATCGGAGGCGGACCTACTGGTGATCCCTGGCCCCAAGGCGATCTGGCTGGCCTCTACAAGGGCCAGGGCCTTTACGGCTCTGGCCCCTACCTGGTGGAACAGGCTTCCAGGTGAAATCAGGGCCCTGCGGGACTTACAGAGTTTCCACAGGGCCTGCAAAACGGACCTGTTCCGCCAGACGTTTAGCCAGCCGGGATGATTTCAATTTCGCCATAAAGAACATCTGGCCTCCCGTGGGTACACAAAGGGAAGGGAGGGAGGGGTTGAAGCCATCTGCAAGTTTTAGTATTTTATGTATTATTATGATATGTTTTTAAATTGTGTTATGATTGATGGACATTGCCCTGAGCCTTTGGGGGAGGGCGGTATATAGATATGATAAATAAATAAATAAATAGATAGATAAATAAATAAATAAATAATGCCCCACTGTGATCCTTCCTCTCCCAAACCTCGCCTCCCCAAGCTCTGCCCTCAAACCTCAACACAGAATTGGCCCCCGCATCACCGGTAGGCCGCGGGAGGGCTGACGGCGCTCGGGCTTCTCAAACCAAGTAATTTCCCATCATCCAAAAACAGCTCTCGGGAAGCTCTAACTAGTTCTCCCTCCCTCTGCATTGTCACTTATAATTGTATTCCCCCGCAAAATATTTGTTTGCCCTAGAGGGACAAAGTTATTACGACTGCGTGGCCCCTGGAGTCAAGCAGCCAAGTGCGAAGCTTTTAATAAATTTATACCGGAATAATGTGTTCCCAATCGCAAATAAAGTCTGACAGCGCGCGCACGCACACACACGCCGAAACCCAACTATATCAAAAGAATTAAACCAGCAAAACCCAAGGAGCCTCCTCAAACGAGACAGATCGAGGCTGGGGTGGGTGGGGGGATAGCTCCGTAGAAACATGCGGCCACCTGGGATTCTCGCATCTCTCTAATCCGGCATCTCTTATCTCCAAAAACACACAGCTGCGGATTGGAAGCAACTGGGGGTTTGTCAAATAAGGCAATTAATTGATTCTGCCAATTAGCGCCCTTATCCCCGGCTTTCCGATTACGATTCGGGAGCTAATCAATTTGTTTGATAGCAAACAGGCGACAGTTTGCCGAATGGAGAGCGGGCTGCTTCTTTTCCGGGTGGGGCTAATTAGCGAGGTGTCCCCCCCCCCCACCCCGAGAAGAGACAATGGGAGCTTTTTTCTCCTGTTTTAATTGTCTTTTGACCCTTCTGCCGTCTCCGGCTCGGCCGCCTTCAAAGGTTCCTCGTCAGAAGGCAAATTAAAATGCTGTTGACGTTTGAAGGAGCGTGTTGTTAGGCCCAGAGGAAACTTCTCCGCACGGCTGCAGATTGTGCAGAGGTATTGCTCACGCGGCCTGTGCTGGGGCAAGAGCTCCCGTCTGCTCGCCCTTGGGTTAACACATGCAGATGAACGGCGTCCCAGGTGAGCACGCAAGTTATGCGCCAACTGCCGGCTGCAGCCTCGGCAAGCGTGTTTGTGTGTGCGTGCATGTTGTGTGTGTGGATTGCAGAAAAAGGGGAACAGGCAGAGAAAGGGAACTTGCACTAATAGAAGCCCATAATCCAGTGGTGGCAAACCTTTGGCACTCCAGATGTTATGGACTAAAATTCCCATCAGCCCCTGCCAGCATGGCCAATTGGCCATGCTGGAAGGGGCTGATGGGAATAGTAGTCCATAACATCTGGAGTGCCAAAGGTTCGCCACCACGGCCATAATCCATGTCACAAGAAGTCAAAGTTCTCTGTACTCTGTGGTGGACTCTGATCTGGAGAATCGGGTTTGATTCCCCATTCTTCCACCAGAGTGGCAGACTTTTATTGGGCAAAGTGGATTTGTTTCCGCACTCCTACATTCCTGCTGGGTGACCTGGGGCTGCGCTCAGTTTTCTCCAAATTCTCTCCTCTCCACTTACTCCACAAGGTGCCTGTTGTGGGGAGAGGAAGGGAAGGAGTTTGAAAGCTCTTTTGAAACACCTTATGGTTGAGGAAAGCGGGCTATGAATCCAAGCTCCTCCTCCTCCTCCTCCTCCTCCTCCTCCTCTTCTTCTTCTTCTTCTTCTTCTTCTTCTTCTTCTTCTTCTTCTTCTTCTTCTTCTTCTTCTTCTTCTTCTTCTTCTTCTTCTTCTTCTTCTTCTTCTTCTTCTTCTTCTTCTTCTTCTTCTTCTTCTTCTGTGTGGCGTAGGAGGTTAAGAGCTCATGTATCTAATCTGGAGGAACTGGGTTTGATTCCCAGCTCTGCCGCCTGAGCTGTGGAGGCTTATCTGGGAATTGAGATTAGCCTGGGCACTCCCACACGCGCCAGCTGGGTGACCTTGGGCTAGTCACAGCTTCTCTTAGATCTCTCAGCCCCACCTACCTCAAGGGTGTTTGTTGTGAGGGGGGAAGGGCAAGGAGATTGTAAGCCCCTTTGAGTCTCCCTGCAGGAGAGAAAGGGGGGATATAAATCCAAACAACTCCTCCTCCTCCTCCTCCTCCTCCTCCTCCTCCTCCTCCTCCTCCTCTTCTTCTTCTTCTTCTTCTTCTTCTTCTTCTTCTTCTTCTTCTTCTTCTTCTTCTTCTTCTTCTTCTTCTGTCACACCTTCTCTGGAGTCCTGTTTCCAGTCCTGGAAGTTGGAAAGAGTAGCTTAGCATGCTTGGACATTGGAAGGAGGGATGCTACAACAAAACCCAGATTAAGAATTACACTTACTTACTTACTTACTTACTTACTTACTTACTTACTTACTTACTTACTTACTTACTTACTTACTTACTTACTTACTTACTTACTTACTTACTTACTTATTCATTCAATTTAATAAACCGCCCTACCCCCGAAGCGCTCAGGGCGGTTCACAAAACAATCGAACACAATAACATCATATGATTTCAATTAAAACAATAAATAAATCAAAACATTAAAACATTAGCAGCAACTTCTTCCTATGGCACATGCAAGTTCACTGTCACTGGACTCACGTAATGGTGAGCTGATTTGTGGAAGACAGGCCTGCCATTCATGGCAGCTCGTGGAACAGGTGCACGTCTGGGGGCCACGGATTTCTAAATGCTGGAGGGCGGCAGAAATGAGGGGAACGGCTGTTGCCTTTGTGCTTTACCGGTTCACTTCTTGGAAACATCGCAGCAGGAAAACATGAATGAATACCGGGTCTCTCCTACAGGGCTTTTGAACGGATGCAACATCATAATTTACTAACCCAAATACTAACTGCCTGGTTATCCTTGTTTCCCACTTTGTTTTCTAAATCCAGCAACGTTTGAACAAAGGAGAGCAGCAGAAAAACAGATTTGGAAAATATAAATGACACTTGGATGAAGATTATAGGATGCCATTTCTGAGTTTCTTTCTCCCAAACTGCTGATTAAAACAACCAAAGGCAAGAACTGGTCAATAGGCCAGGCAATAGGCGTGGCCAGGCATTCCGGGGGCGGGGCTGTGGCAAGGACGCAGCCGCTGCGCCGGTCCTGGGGCGGGAAACGAATGCACGCAGGCGCAGGCTGCCACGCACGCTGGTGCACCTCCTGCTAGACTGCTTCAAGTTCTGTGTGCTACTGCTGAGAGGAGGGGCGTAACTAAGGCCAAAATCACGTGGCAAAATCACCCATGAGTAACTCCCTCTCGGCACACACAAATAATGAGTCACCTACTCTCGGGAACCTGTGAGAACCTGCTGGATCCCACCTCTGCCTTATCCACACCCCTGAGAAGTCATGCAAATTCCCATTCAGCCCTTGGTCAGCCATTTTCCCCCCATCCTTTCCCTCCTATTTCCCCCTTCATTTTTTTTTTCATTTCCCCAAGGATATTAGCAATAGGACACTGATTTGAACTCATGGGTGAGCATCACACTAGCCTTCCTTTTGACACGGTGAAAGACTAGGATGCTAAGATGTCTTTCCCACAGATTCTGGAGTCCAACTCATTCTGTATCAACTTTAACCCCACAGGTAAAAAACAGAACAATCCAGATCCATCATCAGAGGTGGGATCCAGCCGGTTCTCACAGGTTCCCGAGAGTAGGTTACTCATTATTTGTGTGTGCCAAGAGGGGGTTACTAATGGGTGATTTTGCCACGTGATTTTTGCCTCAGTTACGCCCCTCCTCTCAGCAGTAGCGCGCAGAACTTGAAGCAGTCTAGCAGCAGGTGCACCGGCGCGGTGCGTGGCAGCCTGCGCCTGCGTGCATTCGCTTTCCCAGGGACCGGCACAGCAGCTGCGTCCTTGCCAAAGCCCCGCCCAGGAATGCCCCACCCCCGGAATGCCCGGCCACGCCCCCGTCGTGCCACGCCCATCCCCATTGGCGCTACGCCACAGTTTGAATCCAACCAACATGGGAACCTGTTACTAAAATTTTTGGATCCCACCACTGCCCATCATGATAGGTCAAAAACGTTTTCGACCAGAATCAAGTTCCAGTTGTGGGTTTTCCGGTCTGCATGGCTGCGGTCTGGTTGTTTTGCCACTAACATTGTGCCCACATCTTCAGAGGCCTATCACATGCCTCTGAAGATGCCAACCAGTAGCATAGCGCCAAGCACATGGGGGGGCATTCCTGGGCATGGCGGGATGTGGTAGGGGCACAGGGTGTAGGCATGCCCCTGGGGTAGTTCTCCCTCGCTATGGCTCTGATGCCAGCCACAGATGCGGGTGAAACATTAGGAGCAAAAACTACCAGATCACAGCCACAGAGCCTGGATAGCTCACAACATCATGACTGGTGGATTTATTTAGCAATGGGAATGGGAATCCCTCCAAATGTAGTGCAAATGTACTTAAACTGCCACACACTGCACATTGCAAGGCTATCCCATGCTGTGTGTGTAGCCTCTATCTGTGGGTTCTGTGGGGCAGAACTTGGAATGAGTTTGCAACCACAAATTTTAAAAACAAAATGGTTGACTTTCTTAACATATAACATCAAACATCAACATTTAACATCACACTTCAAGGTCCTGTTCAGGTTGCATTTTCAAGTCTTTCTAGTTACGGTCTATGATTCAACATGAGGAAGGTTTCCAGGAGAACTCTCACCCATTACAACCACAAAAAGAAACCCTGAAACTCCAACATTGACAACATAGCAAAAACAAACAACTACCTTCCCAGTAGTTCCCAACAACATTGCAGTTACCTTAACAAGGTGTTAAGGGCTTATACAAACCAAGGTCCGAGTCTGGTAGCCTCGTCTCCTCCAAACCACATGAGCTCTGCAGCCTTCTGCTGCTTTGAGTCTCCACCCCTTTCTGGGTCAACCCATTCTGAGCAAGGGGGTTACATGTGCTCTGAGGGAATTTCACCAGTTTCACCAATTTTTCTCACCCTGTACACTTTCCTTTTCTTGAAGGAACAACAAAATATATTGGTTTACTATCGAATGTGTGATGATAGGTCAGTGTTTTACTGGTGTGTCTGGAGGGGTTGGGAGAGTGGGAATGAGACGGTATGATTTTAAGTTGCCATCTATCTTTTTAATAATCTATTTATTAATTAATTGTGTTAGAATGTGGCTGGCGTTTTTATCGTTTTTAATGTTTAATGTTTTATTTAACCGTTTTACTGTGTTATTAACTTCTTGTAACTTGCCCCGAGCACTCTGGGAAAGGGCAGGATAAAAATATGATAAAATAAAATAAAATAAAAGTGGACTGGGTTTCTGAGGATTTGGGGGGCACGGTGTCAGATGTGCGTAATGGTGGACCCAGAGGTGGGATCCAGCAGGTTCTCACCAGTTCCCGAGAGTGGGTTACTAATTATTTGTGTGTGCCGAGAGCGGGTTACTAATTGGGTCTGCTTTTCCGTTAGAAACTCCATTAGGTCCAAAAATCATAAAGTCCTGTTGTTTCCTATGTGGCTGGTTAGCGAAGGTAGAAAACGGGATAATTCTCCCTCTTGGGCTGTATTAAAAACATGTTTAAAAAATATGCTAAAGTTCCTTGTTTAAGGAAAGTATCCTTCTTTTGATTTCTAGAAACAAAATTAAGTATTTGAAAGTATTAAGTATTTGACAGGCAGTCAATTCTGTAGACAATAGGACTTGCTATAATGAGTTTAAATTACGGACAGAAAGATACCAGCTGGAAATTAGGAACTTTTTTTTTACAGTAAGAGTTTTTTACAGTAACAGAGAAATTATTAATGCCCTGCCCCTGGAATGCCCGGCCACACCCCCATCGTGCCCACCCAGCCCCATTGGCACTAAGCCACTGTTTGAATCTCACCACCATGGGAACCTGTGACTAAAATTTTTGGATCCCACCACTGGGTGGGCCACACCTCGGCTTGTGGCATCCATTTTGAGTGCAAATGTTTTCAAATGCAGAGGGGTTGAAGGGAGTACACTGGACGTTTTCACAATGGAGAGAGTCTCCAACGAGCAATTGCAATTGCACTCAGCCCCATGTGCAGCTCAGACAATGTCAGGTAAGAAGGCGGGGCAGTTATTCGAAAAGAGAACCGCAGCCGCAGTGGCCAATCAGGGCGGACTGAGTGAAGTCACATGGATACACTCACAATAATACAGTAGGTGAGTCATCACTAGCACGCTGTTGCAAAAAAACCCTAGGGCTGTGGTGGCGAACCTATGGCGCTCCAGATGTTCATGAACATCTAGAGTGCCATAGGTTCGCCATCACCACCCTAGGGTAAAGGGGGGGGCATGTTCAGCACAATCATTCCCCATATCATAACCGATGTGACCCTCCCCCTAGCAAACAAAGCAGCAGCGGCATAGGAGGTTAAGAGCTCGTGTATCTAATCTGGAGGAACCGGGTTTGATTCCCAGCTCTGCCGCCTGAGCTGTGGAGGCTTCTCTGGGGAATTCAGACTAGCCTGTGCACTCCCACACACGCCAGCTGGGTGACCTTGGGCTAGTCACAGCTTCTCAGAGCTCTCTCAGCCCCACCTACCTCACAGGGTGTTTGTTGTGAGGGGGGAAGGGCAAGGAGATTGTCAGCCTTTTTGAGTCTCCTGCAGGAGAGAAAGGGGGGATATAAATCCAAACTCTTCTTCTTCTTCTTCTTCCTGTGTGGACAAGATGAAACTGAATCAATTGAAAAAAACACAACGTTGCAAAGTGAAGCGTGTGGACAAAAATCGGAAAGCTTCTGAGATCGATGCCATGTATAATATGGGGTAATTGCTGCGTGTGGAAAAGGGCACTGGTTCAGGGTTTCTACCTTTTCCCTTTCCAGCTTTTAGGAATCGCAGTCATCCCTTGCTCTGCCCGGTGACCCATCTTTTCTCCTCAATTAACCTCGCATTATTTCATCCTTGGGACTCCGGAACCTTGGAGGCGACAAAATGTCCTTCCAGAGTAATACGTATTTTATTAAACTTCCACTCCCCGTTTTTATGGGCACGACAGTCGCATATTGTAAATTTTTTAAAAGCAGTGCATAAAGACACCCTATAAAAAGTCTAATAATGTTTTTATGCGTCGGGCTTAATTCTGATTGATTTTCCAAGCTGTGTATGGCTGTAAGCAAAAGTCTGCGGACTTGGATTTTTAATGAGTCCCCAGTCCCTTGCTGCTGGCAGCAATAATATTCTCTGTGTGAAGGAGAACTGGGGAGGGGGATAGCTTTTTTGTTGTTTAAAAAAAGTTACAAATGGCGTTTTTTTTCTGCACTGCAACCTTTGAATCAAACGTTGAGGTTGAAGCTGAGGCCCTCGGAGACTGCAATGAGATGGCAGCGCTCTCGAATCAAATTGCAGAGCAATGCTCGCCAGATTCAGCTGGATGAGGGAGGGAAATGGTGCCAAAAGGAGTGGTTTTGTCAGAATCCTGACCCACTGCTGTCACTTCCTGTCAAAGCAGGAAGTGACATCAGCACGCCACCAGCAATGTTGGTGCATCAGTGCCGAGGGGCCCCACCTGCCCCTACTAGTTGCTAGAGGAGGCCTAGCACCCCTACATCTCTCTGTATTTCTGTTTGACCTTCAAATGCAAATACCGACAATTGGAATCCTTCCCCCAAAGACAGAATCGTGTTTTTTTAACCTATGTGGAAGCAAACAGGGTCTCATCCATTTGAATTTGGCTGCAACTATGTGGCAACATTGTCTGCTTTGGTTATCCTTGGCCATTTCATATTTCAGTCCTCTCTCTTGAGAGAGGATGGGGAGGACCAGGCCGGTGAGCCCTTCCCTGTTCCTTTTTGAATCCCTGGAAAGTCAGAAGAACCCCACAGCCATTCCCAGTCTCTGCCTGATGATGCACCCCTTGATGATGGGTAAAGACCAATTGCCTACAATGACTCCCAGAAGTATCCCTGCCAGGTGGGCCCGCTCTGTAGCTGTCACACAGTTAAAGCACCAAGAGTCCCAGTTTGCACTATAAGCTAGCACTGGGGTGGTCTTGGTCAAATCCCCACTACCGTCTTAGCCAGGTTTCAGAACACAAATTTACCAGGTTTGAGGGACAACCTCCCCATGGCTTGCATGGCAGATTCCGTTTCTGGCGCTCGTTCTCCCCGTTAATCCGCATTCTGGCAGGACCTGGTTGCAAGTGGCACAGACCTCCATTAACACAGTTCAGAGCTGATCCGAGGGGAGGGATGAGGGTTGAAACCCTGACTCGTTTCCCGCCCTGGAGTGTGACGCAGAATTTGGGCAACCAATCAGCACTGCAATACGCGTGCAGCCTTTCCTTGGTTTCATTTCCGCTTTTGCGATCGGCCAGCAGAAGGGGACGCAAACATTAAATAGTCAAACACATAACTTTGAATCATTCATGGTTTACACAGGTAACGATTAACTGTTTGCACAGTTAAACAGTTAAACGTTAAACTTTTACACACTGGTTTTTTTTTATCACACCCCTACAATGTATGTTTCCGCAGTGGGAAAAGGTCCTGCCCCATCAAGGCACGCCGGCCAATCAGGGCAGACCGGCGAAGCGAGCTAGCCTGGTAGTGGGGATTGCTAAGAGTTCTGCAACCGGGTATGTCTGCTGTGTGCTTTCTGTGATGGGGAGGGAGAAACTCTGATGAAGAGGACACAGTTTCACAATGAATAGGTTTGGATCTGCATGCAAATTTCAAGTGGGGATTCGACCCTTGTTGGAGTTAGTTGAATATGGATCAGCCCACCCCTGTGTGTGAGTGCTCTTCCAAACAGATAAATGCAAAAAGGAAACATTTATTTCAAGTAACTTTGGATCATATGGACTGTTCCAGGTTAGAAGTAGATAGTAAGAAGTCTAAAGAGACAACTTTCTCCATCATGAGTGGGCATTCTAACATGTCGTCACGTATGTGCAAGTGAGAAATGCTTCTGTGGGAAAGCCCCAACAGGAACAGGTAGCCATTACAGGTGCTCGGTGCAAAGGAGAAGAAAGAAAATGGCTGCAGGGTGAAGAAGGAGGAGTTGGTGGGCGGAGCCTAGACATGGAGAGCGAACAATAGAACAGCTTAAAGCACAGGTGTCAAACTCGTGGCCCTCCAGATGTTATGGACTACAGTTCCCATCAGCCCCTGCTAGCATGATGCTGGCAGAGAATGATGGGAACTGTAGCCCATAACATCTGGAGGGCCGCAAGTTTGACAACTATGGCTCAACGATACACAGCGCCCCCCATTGTCCAGGCATGCAGAAATCACATATTCCAACAGATCTATCCCAACTATGCAATGTGGAGCTATTGTGCTCCGGGTTCGGCAACCTTCCCTGCTGCCCCCCTCCAGGACCACAGTAACAGCGATTAGGCACGATGTTTTTCCAGAGACCAGACTTGACAGTATTTAAAATATAAGAAAGCTTTATAAAACAGTGTGTAGGAGGTTAAGAGCTCGTGTATCTAATCTGGAGGAACCGGGTTTGATTCCCCGCTCTGCCGCCTGAGCTGTGGAGGCTTATCTGGGGAATTCAGATTAGCCTGTACACTCCCCCACACACCAGCTGGGTGACCTTGGGCTAATCACAGTTTCTCGGAGCTCTCTCAGCCCCACCCACCTCACAGGGTGTTTGTTGTGAGGGGGGAAGGGCAAGAAGATTGTAAGCCCCTTTGAGTCTCCTACAGGAGAGAAAGGGGGGATATAAATCCAAACTCCTCCTCCTCCTCCTCCTCCTCCTCCTCCTCTTCTTCTTCTTCTTCTTCTTCTTCTTCTTCTTCTTCTTCTTCTTCTTCTTCTTCTTCTTCTTCTTCTTCTTCTTCTTCTTCTTCTTCTTCTTCTTCTTCTAAATGAATGGAGTTTATGCCCCAACAACAGATGCTGGAAAGGAAGAAGTGGAAAGTGTCCAAGGAGAAACTGATCAGGCCATCTAAACAAGGTGTGCTGATAATCATGGTGGACTAGAAGGCAAAAGTAAAAAAAAACAAAGCAGAATCAAATATTGTTGACAGTTCTGAGCTTGGAGCATGAAATGAAGCAGGAGATAAATTCACAGAATTATGCGAAGACAACGATTGCGAACACATGCTTCGGGCACCCAAATTGTATGCATGGAAATCACCAGATGGCCAATACAGAAATCAAATAGATTACCTCATTGGAAGCACAAAATGGAGATGCTCATTTCTGTCTGCTAAATCAAGACCAGCAGCCGACTGTGGTAGAGACCATGAATTGCCAATAACAAAAATTAGAATAAAGCTGAGGAAACATGCCGAAAACATTCATAGTGCTAAAAGACAATCTAAGCAATCTGAACAGTTTAAAGACCATGTAAAGGGCAGATTTGCATTAGTAAGTTCAAATGAATGGGAACCAGAAGGACTGTGGATTGAAACCAGAAATATTAAAGTAGAATGTGCAAAGACTATTCCTGTAGCCAAAAGAAAATAAAAGCCTCAATGGATAACTGAAGAAACCCTGAAAACGGCTGAAGGTAGATGAGAAGCAAAAGTAAAAGGTAATAGAGATTGAATCAGAAGTCTAAAGACAGTGTTCCAGTGACAGTGTCAGGCCTGACCCTGACCGTTGGGAGTGGCGGACATTTGCAAGGGAACTGTAAGGCTTTCTTCTCTGCAGGTGTCCAGCTATCACGCTCCCACTATCTGTGGCCTTGGAGCCAGAAACAGCAACCACTTATCAAGTGTGAAATGTTCCCAGCTCTTTTATGCTTTGTTCAGCAGTGGTGTAGGAGGTTAAGAGCTCGTGTATCTAATCTGGAGGAACCGGGTTTGATTCTCCGCTCTGCCGCCTGAGCTGTGGAGGCTTATCTGGTGAACCGGATTAGCCTGTACACTCCCACACACGCCAGCTGGGTGACCTTGGGCTAGTCACAACTTCTCGGAGCTCTCTCAGCCCCACCCATCTCACAGGGTGTTTGTTGTGAGGGGGGAAGGGCAAGGAGATTGTAAGCCCCTTTGAGTCTCCTACAGGAGAGAAAGGGGGGATATAAATCCAAACTCCTCCTCTTCTTCTTCTTCTTCTTCTTCTTCTTCTTCTTCTTCTTCTTCTTCTTCTTCTTCTTCTTCTTCTTCTTCTTCTTCTTCTTCTTCTTCTTCTTCTTCTTCTTCTTCTTCTAGGGATAGAGAGAACTGTTTGGTTACGGGGGCGGGGAGCTTTGGGGGATATAGGCAAATGTTTTGTGCGGGATTTTCAGAATCGTCTTTGCTGATGTTTACCTTTCGATTCGAAATAAAGACTTTAAAGCAAATCTACAGTTTCCATTATTTTCGGACCCAGGGTCTGACAGTCAGGCACATTGACTCAAAGGGAATCATCATAAAAACATTGTAACAAAATAGAAGATAATGAAAGTAAAGGGAGAATAAGGGATCTGTTCCACAGGATCCAAGAGATCAAAGGGAAATTTAAAGCAGATTAGGCATGCTGAAAGAGCAGCCTAGAGATCCTCTGACGATGCCAGCCACGGATGCAGGCGAAACGTCAGGAGAAAATGCTACTGGAACACAGGTATACAGCTCGGAAACCCCACAACACACCAGCATAGATATATGTTGACCTAAAGAATAGGAACCATGCAATGAAGAACGAGACCCAAAAGATGAAGGATGATGGATTCCTGTCCAGAAGAGTCTTTCGAATAATAACGTGCGGTTTTAGAAAGCAAAGTGAAAACTGCACTCAAAGCACTTGAGAGACAAATCACCAGGAACAGACGAGATATCAATAGAGCTGCATGAAGGCACAGAAATGGAGTCCATCAAAATCTTAACAAGAACAGGCCAACAAACATCGGCCTTTTGCGCACTTGCTGTTTGTGACACGGCCATAGCGTCGCAGTGGGGGTTCTCTGTGGTTTTTCATTCAAAAAAATAAGTCTCCTGCTGCAATGCGTACCTAGACAAGTCAAGACAATCCACATCTCCTACATCTCCCCATATGCCACACGAGATTTGTGGAGAGCCTCTAGTCTCTTTATTACTCTCCCCCCTTAAGTATTAGTATACGTTTTATGAACGCTATGGATTTATCGCCTTCCTGTTGAAGAGCTTGTTGAATGTTTCAATGCTGCTCTGTAATTTGTATAATTTATTGTGATTTTAATTATGTGTGTTAAATTGTTTTAAATTGTATGTATGTTTTATATATAATATTTTATATTGTTCACCGCCTGAGCCCTTCGGGGATAGGGCGGTATATTAAATCCAATAAATGATGATGAGGATGAGGATGAGGATGAGGATGAGGATGATGAGGATGAGGATGAGGATGAGGATGATGAGGATGAGGATGAGGATGAGGATGAGGATGAGGATGAGGATGAGGATGAGGATGAGGATAATGATAATGATAATGATAATGATAATGATAATGATAATGATAATAATAATAATAATAATAATAATAATAATAATAATAATAATAATAATAATAATAATAATAATAATAATAATAATAATAATAATAATAATAATAATAAAAATTAGCCACCCTGAGCCTGGCTTCAACAGAGGAGGGGGGGTAATAAACTTAAATAAATAATTTTTGCCTGTCTGTTGTTGCCTTGCATCCCACTTTGGGGCATTTATTTTTTGGTCTGGTGTTATTCTTTTTTTTAAAAATAGATTTTATTTTTGCATTTTGGTAATAACAACATACATGAGTAATGGCATCAACAACAAATAATATATAATAAAGAAATCAATCTGAGATATATCTAGGTTAATACAACAAATTGATGCAATCAAATAAATTCATTCTATAATCTGTCTATATAAAGAGCGACTTCTCCTTCAAAAGAATATATTCATTTATTAAACACTTTAACATTTCTAGCAGTTTATACACCTCTGAACCCAATGTTCAGTTTTTATGTCTAATCAAACTGTCTAATACTAAATTAAATTACATCTAATTTCTTGGTTATGTTATTATTATTTTTGAAAATAAACATATGTTATTCTGCTGGATTAAAGGTAGATAGAATCATAGAGCTGGAAGAGAGCACAGCGGTCATCTAGTTCAGCCCCCTGCCAATCAAAGAATCCTTGAGATGGCTACCCAGCCTCTCTAACTTAATTCCAAAGATGGACACTCTACCCGCCTCTGAGGCAGAAGTACAGCAGGAATCATAGAGTTGGCAGAGACCACAAGGGCCACCCGGTCCAACCCCCTGCAGTGCAGGAACACACAATCACTCCTGACAGATGGCCATCCAGCCTCTCTTCAAAAGCCTCCAAAGAAGGAGAATCCACCACACTCCAAGGTAGTGAATTCCGCTGACGAACAGCCCTGACCGTCAGGAAGTTCTTCTTAATGTTTGGATGGAATCTCTTTTCCTGTACCTTGAATCCATTACTCCTTGTCCTAATCTCTGGAGCAGCAGAAAACCAGCTTGCTCCCTCACCAACATGACATCCCTTCAAGTATTGAAACGTGGTTTTCATGTCACCCCTTAACCTTCTCTTCTCCAGACTAAACATGCCCAGCTCTCTCAGTCTCTCCTCGTAGGGATTACTGCTGGGTGTCCTTGGGCTAGTCACAGTTCTCTCCAAATTCTCGCAGCCCTACCTTCCTCACAAGGTGTCTGTTGTGGAGAGAGGAAGAGAAAGAGTTTGTAAACCACCTTATAATTTATAAACCACCCTCCCCCGCACGGCTCATGGCAGTGAACAACAAAAGGATAAAACAAATAAAATCAACCATAAAATACTATATATATCGCTTCTCGGCCTATTGGCTAAGATCAAGTGTAGTACTATACAACAGGAAACAATACAAAAAGCAGATGGCAACAAACCTACCCCCCCACTGTGGCCACAAGAGGCCAAGATGAAATCTGGGGTTAATACAATCAACCCGGCTGGCCAGATGGAAACGCTTGACAGAATACTTCCGTTTTGCAGGCCCTGCGGAAACTTTGCAAATCCCGCCGGGCCCTGATCTCCCTTGGGAGCCTATTCTACCAGGTGGGGGCCAGGGCCATAGAAGCCCTGGTCCTCGTGGAGGTCAGCTGGTTGGCTTTTGGGTCAGGGACCTCCAACAGGTTCTTTTCTGAGTAGCAGAGGGACCTGATAGGGCAATACAGGGAGACACGGTCCCTCAGATATGGAGGTCCAAGACAGCTCACAGCCTTCAAGGTCAAAACCAACACTTTGAACATGATCAGGAACTCCATCGGCAGCCAATGAGGATGGTACAGGAGTGGTGTGATCCGGTCCCGGCTGGATGCTCCAGTAAGGAGCCTGGCTGCCGTGGGTGCCCTGGGAAGGTACTGAGCATGCTGGTGGGCTTGTCTGAAGCCAAAGATCCCGTTTTCCCTGAAAATTCGACAGCCAGAAACGGTCTGCCCCATCTCTCTTTCCATTTGCTTTCACATGACTTACGATGATGGATGGACTTCCTCTGCTCATGATAAACTGTCGGGCCGACGTTTTTGTCGCCTACCATCTGTGTGGGCAGCACCGCCGTCCAGCAACCTGCCAAAGTGCCACCGATTTAAATGTGAAGGTAATTGAGATTAAATCAGTCGCGCTCCGGATAGAACGTCTACATTCGGTACAGGTAGCCATCTCCTAGGACGCTTCCTTCTCTCTTTCACCGACCCTCTTCGATGACACTCTTTATTCTTTATTTTTTATGTATTCGAATATTTACATTCTAGCTTCCTGACTACCACAGTGCTTCAAGCGGGCATATGAAGGCCTAGAGTAACCCCCATGCTCAGAATGGGTTGATCCAGAAAGGGGTGGAGACTCGAAGCAGCAAGAGGCTGCAGAGCTCATGTGGTTTGGAGGAGACGAGGCTACCAGACTCGGACCTTGATTTGTATAAGCCCTTAACACCTTGTTAAGGTAACTGCAATGTTGTTGGGAACTAGTGGGAAGGGAGTTGTTTATTTTTGCTATGTTGTAATGTTCGAGTTTATTGTTTCAGGGTTTCTTTTTGTGGTTGTAATGGGTGAGAGTTCTCCTGGAAACCTTCCTCATGTTGAATCCTGTTCACCAAGCCCTTGGAGTCTTCAGGAGCCAACCCACTTGCAAAGAAGAATTGGACTTGGCAATATCAGAAGGCTGTAACTAGAAGGACTTGAAAATGCAACCTGAACAGGCCCTGGAAGTGTGACGTTAAATGTTGATGTTTGATGTTATATGTTAAGAAAGTCAACCATTTTGTTTTTAAAATGTGTTGTTGCAAACTCATTCCAAGTTCTGCCCCACAGAACCCACAGATAGAGGTTACACTAGCAGGCAAAGCAATTCAAACCAGAAACAATCTAGACTGAACGGATAGCATCGTCTCTTAGCTAGGTGTGTTCCCTAGCAAGTCTTCTCACTAATGGAGAACACTAGAGACCCGCTGGAGGTATTGGAGCTTGTACAAAATCAAGCAGGTACAACTTTCCATGGCACGAACGTAAGAACGTAACAAGAGCATGGCTGGATCACATCAGACAAGTTATCAACAAGAATTAAGGACTTACCTTTTAGCAGATTCCAGAAGACATGGAAAGATTATATACTATATTTAGGGGGAAAAACAGTAATGAACAAGTGATTTACAAATATTTAGAAGAATGAAACTTAAGTTTTGAACGATGAACTAATTGGGGTGCTGTGTGGTTTCTGGGCTGTCTGGCCGTGTTCTAGCAGCATTCTCTCCTGACGTTTCGCCTGCATCTGCGGCTGGCATCTTCAGAGGATCAGATAGTAGGAGAGGAAAGCAAGTGGAGTATATATACCTGTGAGGTCAAAAGGTGAGGCTGGATGCTCCACTTGCTTTCCATTCCTACCATCAGATCCTCTGATGATGCCAGCCACAGATGCAGGCGAAACGTCAGGAGAGATTGCTGCTAGAACACGGCCAGACAGCCCAGAAACCACACAGCACCCCAGTGATTCCGGCCATGAAAGCCTTTGACAGTACGATGAACTAATTGAACTAACAGAAGAATTGTCGCAGGAAAATTGTACCTTGGTTATTTATCATCATCTATCATCATCTAAAAACCAGATTTCCAAGCCTCATGATACCTTTGCTTCGTTGAATGCCTAGAATTCAAGCACAAATGCAGCAGGTAATAATTGGCCATGCTGGACAGAGGCTGATGGGAATTGTAGTTCCTGAACATCTGAGAGCCCAGGTTCCCTACCCCTGTTTAGTTTTTTTTTTTTTTTTTTTCCAGATAAATTAGAACTATATTCTATCAGTTCTTCAGTAGCATGGCTAATTGGCTATGCTGACAGAGGCTGATGGGAATTGTAGTTCCCGAACATCTGGAGAGTCATGAGGTCTCCCCTAAATTCGTTCTAGCTAGGACAATGCGGCAGAGGTGAAGTTGGTGGGGACCAGACACACATAAGATGTTTTATTTGATTACTGTATTTATGTTCTTCCCTAAGGGCCCCCGAAATGGCTGACATAGTTGTTTCTCCTACATTTTATTTTCACAGCAACCTGGTGAAGTAGGCTATGTTGAGATTTCCCACCCCTCCACATGAGCAGCATACTCTAGTGAACCGGATTTGTTTCCACACTCCTACATTCCTGCTGGGTGACCTTGGGCTAGTCCCAGTTCTCTCAGAACTCTCTCGGTCCCACCTGTCTCACAAAGTGTCTGTTGAGGGAAGAGGAAGGGAAGGAGTTTGTAAGCTGCTCTGAGGCTCCTTCCGCACATGCAGAATAATGCACTTTCAAACTGCTTTTAGTGCTCTTTGAAGCTGTGCGGAATGGCAAAATCCACTTGCAAACAGTTGTGAGAGTGGTTTGAAAACGCATTATTCTGCGTGTGCGGAAGGGGCCTATGTGAAATAGCAAAAGCCCTTCGGGGGTTGGGCGGTATAAAAATCCCATAAATAAATAAATAAATAAAATAAAATAAAATCCACTTGCAAACAGTTGTGAAAGTGGTTTGAAAACACATTATTTTGCGTGTGCGGAAGGGGCCTATGTGAAATAGCAAAATCCACTTGCAAACAGTTGTGAAAGTGGTTTGAAAACACATTATTTTGCGTGTGCGGAAGGGGCCTATGTGAAATAGCAAAATCCACTTACAAACAATTGTGAAAGGGGATTAAGTGCATTATTCTGCATGTGTGGAAGGGGCCCAAGACTCCTTACAAGACAGAAAAGTGGGAGTATAAATCCAAACTCCTCCTCTTCTTCCAGATCTTTATTTGATACTCTAACCACAATACCACCCTGGTTTGCAACACCATGCTT
Source organism: Sphaerodactylus townsendi (assembly GCF_021028975.2). Classification (NCBI taxonomy): domain Eukaryota; kingdom Metazoa; phylum Chordata; class Lepidosauria; order Squamata; family Sphaerodactylidae; genus Sphaerodactylus; species Sphaerodactylus townsendi. The sequence goes on from NC_059426.1 coordinate 181,962,612, forward strand.
TCTGGAGTACCATTCCAGACTGGGGGAAAAGCTGTCAAATGAAAGGCTGACCAAAGACAGCATGGGTCCATGAGATTGTAGTTGCCCTCTTTCACGCTGCCTGAGCTGAGCTCAAACATAACAGCGGCGGCACCTGCCTTCTTGTCCTGCCCTCTGCCGCCTCTCGGCCTCCGCCACTTTCCGCTCTGCATCGCTCTCTCTTCCTCGCCAAGAAGGCGTCTCGCGACCGCCTTCTCTCTTCAAACCCTGAAATCTGACTTGCCGCTTATGATTTCTTCTTTGCAAGTCCTTTGTGGGACCTCTTTGGAGGTGATTAATAATACACGGGATCTCATGAGGCTAGCAATAAAATCCTGAAAAAGTTGGCCAGGCTGTTCACTCTTGGGAGGGTCCTGTTTAAAAATTTACCAGATGGAGAGGAAAAAAGTTCTAGCTGTTCCGAGTTGGAAGCGGAGCGGCGGAAGGCTCGCTTTTGCCTGCAAGGAAGTTGTGGCCTGCCAGGCGCAAAGGAGAAAGGAAGCAAAAATGAAGGAGAGCACGAATCGCGTGGCATAGGCTCGGTAGAGTCGGCGAGGAATAGGGCTAGAGATGCCAACCTCTGGGTGAGTCTATTCAAAAATGTGGGTGCACTGAGTAAATTCAGCCAAACCACTCTTACACCCTGAGGACTAACACATAAGAACATAAGAACAAGCCAGCTGGATCAGACCAGAGTCCATCTAGTCCAGCATTCTGCTTCTCGCAGTGGCCCACCAGGTGCCTTTGGGAGCTCACGTGCAGGAGGTGAAAGCAAGGGCCTTCTGCTGCTGCTGCTGCTTCCGAGCACCTGGTCTGCTAAGGCATTTGCAATCTCAGATCAAGGAGGATCAAGATTGGTAGCCATAGATCGACTTCTCCTCCATAAATCTGTCCAAGCCCCTTTTAAAGCTATCCAGGTGAGTGGCCATCACCACCTCCTGTGGCAGCATATTCCAAACACCAACCACATGTTGCGTGAAGAAGTGTTTCCTTTTATGAGTCCTAATTCTTCCCCCCAGCATTTTCAATGGATGCCCCCTGGTTCTAGTATTGTGTTCTACCCCCTGCATAATTTTATGGACTTCAATCATATCCCCCCTCAGACATCACACTTGTCCTAAGAACATGCTTATGTTAACATACATACAAAAGTGCTCCTTGAATCTCTAAACCAAATAACGCTTTCAGCTTACAATATAAATAATACAGACATTAGCAGCTTGTAAATCATCTATCCTAGTTCCACAATCACGTTTGGGTTGGGGCTGACCAAACTTCGGTGAGTTTGGTTTTGGAATTCCTTCCATGACTCAATACTTCCAGCTCTCATATACAAAACTCACAAAGGAGTTTGTGTTTAATAATACCTGACTCTGGCTCAGTGGTGGGATCCAAAAATTTTAGCAACAGGTTCCCATGGTGGTGGGATTCAAACAGTGGCGTAGTGCCAATGGGGCTGGGCGGGGCACGATGGGGGCGTGGCCGGGCATTCCGGGGGGCGGGGCATTAATAATTTCTCTGTTACTGTAAAAAACTCTTACTGAAAAAAAAGTTCCTAATTTCCAGCTGGTATCTTTCTGTCCATAATTTAAACTCATTCTAGCAAGTCCTCTCGTCTCCTGCCAACAGAAACAACGACTTCTCCTCTAATTGACTGCCTGCCAAATACTTTCAAATACTTGATTTTGTTTCTAGAAATCAAAAGGAGGAGACTTTCCTTAAACAAGGAACTTTACCCTATTTCTAAGACATGTTTTTAAAACAGCCCAACAGGGAGAATTATCCTGTTTTCTACCTTCGCTAACCAGCCACATAGGAAACAACAGGACTTCATGATTTTTGGACCTAATGGAATTTCTAACGGAAAAACAGACCCAATTAGTCACCCCCTCTCGGCACACACAAATAATTAGTAACCCACTCTTGGGAACTGGTGAGAACCTGCTGGATCCCACCTCTGCTCTGGCTCTTCTGGGACTGCAGCCAATCACTTTCTTGCATGACTCGCGTATAGTGCTCCAAGAAAGAGTTTTGTTTATTAGAGCTAGAATCAAACCTGGTTCTCCAGATTAGAGTCCACCTGCACTTAACCACCACCTTCCTGGTTCTTAAAGGACTCAGGGATCTCCATTCTGAATTGTCACGACAGAAACATCAGCGATTCAGCAGCAGTGGCGTAGGAGGTTAAGAGCTCATGTATCTAATCTGGAGGAACCGGGTTTGATTCCCAGCTTTGCTGCTTGAGCTGTGGAGGCTTATCTGGGGAATTCAGATTAGCCTGGGCACTCCCACACATGCCAGCTGGGTGACCTTGGGCTAGTCACAGCTTCTCGGAGCTCTCTCAGCCCCACCCACCTCACAGGGTGTTTGTTGTGAAGGGGGAAGTGCAAGGAGATTGTAAACCCCTTTGAGTCTCCTGCAGGAGAGAAAGGGGGGATATAAATCCAAACTCCTCCTCCTCCTCCTCCTCCTCTTCTTCTTCTTCTTCTTCTTCTTCTTCTTCTTCTTCTTCTTCTTCTTCTTCTTCTTCTTCTTCTTCTTCTTCTTCTTCCTCCAAGCTGATTAATGGTGACCCAGTAGGATTTTTAAGGCAAAAGATGTTTGGAGGTAGTTTGCCTCTCTGTGTCATGACCCAATATTCTTTGGAAGTCTCCCATCCAAATACTTGCCAGGGTCAGGCTGAGACCGAGTTGCTGGTTCAGCAAACGTCTAGGGTCCTGTTCCAACACTTTAAAGAGCCAGCGTGGTGTAGTGGTTAAGAGCAGGTGCACTCTAATCTGGAGAACTGGGTTTGATTCCCCGCTCTGCCGCTTGTGGAGACTTATCTTGGGAACTAGATTAGCCTGTGCACTCTCCAACACATACCAATGGGTGACCTTGGGCTAGACACAGTTCTCTCAGACCTCTCTCAGCCCCACGTACCTCACAAATAGTGTCTCTCACGGGGCGAGGAAGGGAAAGGAGTTTGCGAGCTGCCTTGAGTACACTCCCACACACGCCAGCTGGGTGACCTTGGGCTAGTCACAGCTTCATGGAGCTCTCTCAGCCCCACCCACCTCACAGGGTGTTTGTTGTGAGGGGGGAAGGGCAAGGAGATTGTCAGCCCCTTTGAGTCTCCTGCAGGAGAGAAAGGGGGGCTATAAATCCAAACTCTTCTTCTTCTTCTTCTTCTTCTTCTTCTTCTTCTTCTTCTTCTTCTTCTTCTTCTTCTTCTTCTTCTTCTTCTTCTTCTTCTTCTTCTTCTTCTTCTTCTTCTTCTTCTTCTTCTTCTTCTTCTTCTTCTTCTTCTTCTTCTTCCTTATGGTTGAGAAAAGCGCGGAGTAATTGAATTGCTCACCAGTTTCAACGCGATCATCCCCAGTTTGGTTTCTGCCTCCTCGGTGACAGTCGACACGACGTGATCTCCCGTTTCCGCACACACGTTCCGTTTCTTCACACTGGTTTTTTTCCCCCACGAAGTTTGCACATTTTCAAGGTCACGAGTGAGCATTCTACAGCCCAATGACCTACGTTGTACAGTGCTACACACTGCGATGTGCAGCGTGCATGCAAAATGCAAACCCATCCGCAAAACCAGCGCCAGAAAGCAGAGAGTTGAAACTATTAAATTATGGAGGATTAAAAAAAAAAAAGCAACGATGTAGGGAATGTCTATTCCTATCCCTTGCAAAATGGTCTTCCGGATGCTGCTCCTTGGGACACACATATGCAGATGTTCACACCTTGCAGTAAGTGAAAAGTGTCACACAAGCACGCTCAACCCGTGAATGGATGGGTTTGCCGCTCTGCCTTCGCTCATGTGCTCGTTGGCCTGTACTTTTTCTTCTTTTAAATGATAACTCACATGGTTTTTAAATAGTGTGTGTTTTTTTCCATTGGGAATCTCTGTTCCTTTAGATCACTTGCTGTTTCAGGTTCAAGAAGAAGAGTTTGGATTTATATCCCCCCTTTCTCTCCTGCAGGAGACTCAAAGGGGCTGACAACCTCCTTGCCCTTCCCCCCTCACAACAAACACCCTGTGAGGTAGGTGGGGGTGAGAGAGCTCCGAGAAGCTGTGACTAGCCCAAGGTCACCCAGCTGGCGTGTGTGGGAGTGTACAGGCTAATCTGAATTCCCCAGATAAGCCTCCACAGCTCAGGGCGGCAGAGCAGGGAATCAAACCCGGTTCCTCCAGATTAGATACACGCAAGCTCTTAACCTCCTATCGCCACTGCCAAGCTGCTCCCCACTTACCATCGACATCACCCCTTTGCTGCGCGCTACACTTCAGCTGCTGCCCAGCCATTTCTGGCGCTGGCTCCCGGAAGTTTCACTCACGACCGGGTATGGGGTCAATGTGCTAGCTGTTTTGAGGAACGCCAGGAATGACGCACGGTGAGGGGGCGCGAGAGCAACAGTGTCGGGGCGGCTGCGTTGTCGCTGCCCCTGTAGTGGGGAGTGCCGCGGGACCCCACGCTACTTGGCGAGAGTAGCGCGCAGCCGATGGTAAGTGGGGAAACGACCATTGTCTGCCTAGTCATGTCATGACGTGACATCACCCCATGGGTCAGCAATGACCAGGTGCTCGATCAGTTGGAAGTTGGCAACTTTAGCAATCGGGCACAAATCAAGTCGCCAACACATATAAAGGTTTCCCCCAGCTCCGCTTCCTGGATTGGTTTATGTTTGCTGACTGGATGATTGCACGTTGGCTGGCTGCAAACTGCAGGACTGCGGCTAACAAAGGATATTTTCCCCTCGGAGCTGCTGATTAAAGGCCAAGCAAGAGCTGAGCGCCCCCCCTGCCTCCCCCAGGGGAGCCCCCTTCTCCGTCATCCCTTTCGGTTCTGCTGAGGTGTCTGCAAAGTGTTCAATATCTCAGGGCCACAGAAATCTTGCCAGCCTTCGCTTCCAGGCGCTCGAAAGCTTGCTGTGGTCATCATTAAACAAGCAGCCAGGCCGAGGGGAACGGGACGGACGCGCAGCTCTCTTAATTAAGCCCCGTTCCCCCCCACACACTGAGAAATTCCACCCAGCTACTGCAGAAGTCCGGCTGAAATCTCTCCCTGAACCCGCACTGCAGGCAGGGAACTTCTTTGTGCAAACTTACCCAAAACTCTGAAATATGCCGCAGTCAAAACGACAAGTAGGCAAGCATCAAGCCTGGCGTTGTCAGCTCCAGCAGCAGTGGCGTAGGAGGTTAAGAGCTCATGTATCTAATCTGGAGGAACCGGGTTTGATTCCCAGCTCTGCCGCCTGAGCTGTGGAGGCTTCTCTGGGGAATTCAGATTAGCCTGTGCACTCCCACACACGCCAGCTGGGTGACCTTGGGCTAGTCACAGCTTCTCGGAGCTCTCTCAGCCCCACCTACCTCACAGGGTGTTAGTTGTGAGGGGGGAAGGGCAAGGAGATTGTAAGCCCCTTTGAGTCTCCTGCAGGAGAGAAAGGGGGGATATAAATCCAAACTCTTCTTCTTCATCATCCTGAAGAGGAAGGCAGGGACCCAATGGGGTTATACTGGCATCCCATGGGGTTATACTGGCATCCCAGGGAGCAGCCATTTTCTCCAGGGGTGGGGGGCTGATCCAGGCCTTAAAATCCAATAACAGGGGTTCTGGACAACAGCTAGGGTTGCCATCTTTGGGTTGGGAAACACCTGGAGATTTGGGGAAGGGGGAGTCTAGGGTGGGACCACAGCATGGCAGAGGCATACTGGGGGGATTGGCACCTGGGGCAACACCTGCTCTGTGTGCCCCCCCATTGCCCCCTGCACCTCACTTACCTTAGCCAGTGGTACATATTCTGATAAAATTTGTTGTGAAAAACTATTACAAGATAAGAAGGAGAATATTACTAAATGGGTATTTATTTATTTATTTATTTATTTATTTATTTATTTATTTATTTATTTATTTATTTATTTATTTATTTATTATTTGAATTTATAGACCGCCCAATCCTTGAGGGGCTCTGGGCGGTATACAACACTATAAAAGCAATATATAACAAGGGTCACAATAGTGACCAAATACACTAAAATCCATTAAAACCATTAAAACCATTTAAGCAGCGGTCAAAAACAGTAACAATAATAATGATAATGATGGCGTCCCGTAACCCAATTCCTTTAAACCGCCCCAAAAAGGAGGGAGCGGCCAGACTCTTCCTTAAAATCACAATAAATATACAAAATAAATTATAAAATAGAAAGCAAGAAGCCAAGGAGCAAAGCAAAAGGGGGGAGGGGCGCACCTCAGCGACTGGACACTCCAAAGGCCCGGTGGAACAACTCAGTCTTACAGGCCCTGCGGAATTCACCGAGGTCCCGCAGGGCCCAGACAGCTGGAGGGAGAGTGTTCCACCAGGCCAGGGCCGGGGCCGTAAAGGTCCTGGCCCGTGTGGAGGCCAGCCGCATTATTGGGGGGCCAGGAACCACCAGCAAATTGGCCTCTGCCCAATGCAGAGGCTGAGTAGGGACATATGGGGTAATGCGGTCTCTCAGGTACGAGGGTCCCAGGCCGCGTAAGGCCTTAAAGGTCAAAACCCACACCTTGAAGATGATTCGGAATTCCACTGGGAGCCAGTGCAGTAGCAAAATTCTGTCTATTCATTATGAAAAAGAAAAAAATGATCTGAATATGGTATCCCCCTTAGATATTTTTTGTTTTGTTTAGTATTTCTACGCTGTTTGGTGTGTTTACAAAGTATAATGATATATAGATGGATAGTGCTGGAATACGGAAGAGAGATCTGCATTCTTGTCTTGTTGTAGATATTTTGGAGATTTGTAATATATCTGGTCATTGACTGTAAATAAAGTCTTCTTCTTCTTCTAGCCGGTGGTGGCTCAATCACATCAAGACTGCCCCATCGTTGTGGAGTCGGATATAAGTGGGCATGTGCTTCCGTACAACAGAAAAGAAGAAAGGACCCGATGAGCCAAAGAATGAAAGAAATCCCGAACATCCTACAGTTAACCGCTTTGGTCAGGTCCTGCAACCTGAGGGCCTTGAAGGAGTCAGAGGCGTAGCTATCAGGGGACCGGGGGTGCGTGTTGCACAGGGTGCCTGCCTGGGGACAGAAAATCACCCCTGCCCAACCCCTGTGCCCCCTGCCCCCTCGCGGTGCCTCCCCACAGGGCCCCCCCATGGGGCCCCCACACACACTTACCTTTGATAAACAGTGCAGGCTGGAGAAACAGCCTGTTTCCTTCAGGCTGAAAACAGCCTGGTGGGAACTACATTTCCCATGATACCTTGGGGCGGGAGGGTGGCGCCACGGGGGGCAATAGGGGTGGCGTCGCAGAGGAGGGCAGGAAACACAGAGTGTGCACCGGGCACACTCTGGCCCAGCTACGCCTCTGGATGGAGTAAATCCATCTCTTGTCAGGTCTTTCTCTCTTCCCCCTGGCTTCAACTTTTCCTAGGATTTAGAGGAGGAGGAGGAGGAGGAGGAGGAGGAGGAGGAGGAGGAGGAGAAGGAGAAGAAGAAGAAGAAGAAGAGGAGGAGGAGGAGGAGGAGGAGGAGAAGAAGAAGGAGTAGTAGTAGTAGTTTGGATTTATCTCCCCCCTTTCTCTCCTGCAGGAGACTCAAAGGGGCTGACAATCTCCTTGCCCTTCCCCCCTCTCAACAAACACCCTGTGAGGTAGGTGGGGCTGAGAGAGCTCCAAGAAGCTGTGACTAGCCCAAGGTCCCCCAGATGGTGTGTGTGGGAGTGCACAGGCTAATCTGAATTCCCCAGAGAAGCCTCCGCAGCTCAGGCGGCCGAGCTGGGAATCAAACCCCGTTCCTCCAGATTAGATACACGAGCTCTTAACCTCCTGCCCCACTGCTGCTCCAGAAAAAACAACAACATAAATATACAGTACTGGAGGCTATGTAGTAATGGTTTGGTGTTATTGTAGTTATTATGTGTGAAAAGAGATTAAGATACAAATATTAACAGCAACATTAAGATATCTAAAATAGTATTGTTAATTTATTCCAGTGACATTTGTTTTCCTTTATGCTCTTTCTGCATGATTTATAGAGGAAGGTTACTCAGCCTGCACAGGCGGAAGCCATTTGTTTTGCATATACGACTAATAGTTTGTTTTGTTAAAATGTACGTTTCTTGTTTTTGAAATGATGTATGTTAAATTTGCAAAAATCATTTTAAAAAGCTTTTCCTAGCGTTATTGTCTTTTCCGATTACTCTCTCCATCTCATGATTGGACCAAAGTGCCACAGTCTCCGTTGAGTCATTTTAGCTTCTCAAGTGAATTCAGGATGGATTTGATCTAGAACAGGGGCCTGCAACCTGGGCTCTCCAGATGCTCGTGAACTACAATTCCCATCAGCCCCTGCCAGCATGGGCAATTGGTGTTGCAGACCCCTGATCTAGAACCTTTGGTGGAGGTGCTAAAGGTTCCATTTTGCATTGAAGCAAGAGCAGGTTCTAAAAACCCGCGAGAAATTCCGTGCGGAAGAATGTTCAAAGCATCAGCCGTACCCATCAGCCAAAGCAAATGTTGCTGTTCAGGAAAAGACACTGGAAAGGTACACAGATGGATGTTGCGGAAATCCGCTCCAGTAATGCCGCCTCTTGAGGAAGAGTCAGATCGCATGGCACCCACACACACCACCTTCCTTGTTTCAAAATGGCTGCAGGACTCGATGTTGTAAAATTAACGAAAGAGCTGAAGAAGAGACGGAAAAGAACCTCGCTCTGGCCCTTTCCTCGACATCGGCGATATATATAGAGCTCTGGGGACGGCAAAAAAACGCCAACACCCTCAGGAAGAAGCCATTTCAAGCTATCAGGGGCGAGCTGCTTCGGGCAGCCGCAGTTGCCCTCACCCCACCCGAGCAGCGCAAAGCTGCCGTTTCCCAACCTCGCTTGGGAAGCGAGGTTTATGGGAAACGGTGGCTTGCAGCCACTGCCGTGCGAATGGCAGCGACTCCAAGGTGCCCTCCCCCCTTCCTCCCTCTACCTACTGTGTCCGTGGCCGTCTGGCGCGTCGCTGAGGCCTGGGGACACACCCCCCTACCCTGTGACACCGGAGCACTCGCGCAGGGCAAGGGGGGCGTGTCCCCAGGCCTCGGCGCACGTACGTCGATCGACGGTATTCCAAGTCGGCCGGCCCAGCGCCGCCCGGCAGGGCCGCCTTTTCCTGGCTAGTTTCTGGGACCATTTCGCGGCGAACAATCTCCACCTTAGTGGGGGGTTGGGTCGGCATGGAATACGCCGACCCAACCCCCATCGTCGCCGTGCAGAAACGGCCACAATGTGGCGTGAAAATAGGGTGGACTGTACATAAAATTTCTGTTTTACCTGTGAAAGACTGGAGTAATATATGCTCTCATCCACCCAGTGTGGTGTAGCTGATAAGAGCAGGTAGATTCTGATCTGGAAACCCGGGTTTTGATTCCCCACTCCTCCACCTGAGTGGCAGAGGCTTATCTGGTGAACCAGATGTGTTTCCGCACCCCTACATTCCTGCTGGGTGACCTTGGGTTAGTCACAGTCCTCTCTGAACTCTCTCAGCCCCACCTACCTCACAAAGTTGTTGTAGGGAGAGGAAGGGAAAGGAACTTGTAAGCCATTACAGGAGAGTCTCCTTACAGGAAAGAAAGGTAGGATATAAATCCAAACTCTTCTTCACCTTGCACTCCCTGTCCTCTGTGGCATTCTTAGGAGGGCCTCATATCTGTGCAGGAGACCTTCCTTCTTTCTTTTACACCCTCTTTTTGGACTTCCTCAGCTTTCCTGGTTTGCAGTAGTGGCAAAACACACCACAAAGACTAGCAGGTAATGGAGACCCCCGTAGGGTTTCCGGCCGAAGACTAATTTAGAGCTGGTTTGGCATTGCCTGCCTCTCTGTCATGATGCGGGACTTACCCAGTGGTGGGATCCAAAAATTTTAGTAACAGGTTCCCATGGTGGTGGGATTCAAACTGTATGTGAGCGCCAATGGGGCTGGGCGGGGCACTGACCACAGGGGCGTGGCCTAGGCATTCTGGGGCAGTAAGCATTCTAAGGGGGTATCTCTGGGCTGGCTGTGTGGCAAGCGGACGCAGCCGCCAGCTGCTCGGGTCCTTGGGTGGGAACCATCGCATGCACCAGGCGCAGGCTGCCATCAAGACGCCGGGTGCCCCCTCCTGCTAGATCACTGCTTCAAGCCCTGGCGCCGCTACTGCTGAGAGGAGGGGCGTAACTAAGGTAAAAATTACGTGGCAAAATCACCCATTAGTCACCCCTTCTCGGCACACACAAATCATTAGTAACCTCCTCTCGGGAACCTGTGAGAACCTGCTAGATCCCACCTCTGGGTATAAATTGAAGAGAATGAATGAATGAATGAATGAATGAATGAATGAATGAATGAATGAATGAATGAATGAATGAATGAATGAATGAATGAATGAATGGTCATCCTAACTGAGAAAAGCCTCCCAGCCTGAAACCCTTTATGTTCCATCCCTAAGTCCATTGCTAGGAAAAACCATTGTCTCTTCCCCACTGCCGGATCCCTGGTATCGGGTGGAAACAGCTCTACTCATTTGCCATTCTTCAGGTGTCTTTGAACAAAAGTCACCTTTTTTTCCCTCCTGGTTGCTATTTTGGTTGTTAGATAGAGAATCCCATTAATATATTAGAGCGAGCTCATTTCTGAAAAACTGAGAAAATGACTGCCAATATTAACACTGCCGAACGACGAATCCCCCAAGGGAACGGTTGGTGGTCTTAAAGAATCACAGCTCCCCCTCCCACAAATTGCTATTCTGTTGCTCTAGTGTGTGTGTGTGTGTGTGTGTGTGTGTGTGTGTGTGTGTATGTGTGTGTGTGTTGTGCGAGCTCTCTAATTCTTAATTTCAACGAAAATTATATACAGAAGGAAACCTTTTCAAAGAAGTCAGTTTAAAAGGCTTGCGGCAGAATTATGAGAAATCTGCACGGAGGTGGGGGAAGAGAGGTTCCGTTTTGTCTCCTCTCTCACCACCGGCTGCGGCTGAAGTTTCCCCACTGGCCACGGATTCCAGCTCCCCCCCACGTGGAGTTGCCAATTTCCAGGTGGTAACTGGAGATCTCCTGGGATTACAGCTGGTTTCCAGGCAACAAAGATCAGTCCACCTGGATAAAAATGGCCACAGCAGAAAGTGGACTCTGTGAAGAAGAAGAAGAAGAAGAAGAAGAAGAAGAAGAAGAAGAAGAAGAAGAAGAAGAAGAAGAAGAAGAAGAAGAAGAAGAAGAAGAAGAAGAAGAAGAAGAAGAAGAAGAAGAAGAAGAAGAAGAAGAAGAAGAAGAAGAAGAAGAGGAGGAGGAGGAGGAGGAGGAGGAGGAGGAGGAGGAAGAGGAGGAGGAGGAGAGGAGGAGGAGGAGGGGGAGGAGGGGAGGAGGAGGAGGGAGGAGGAGGAGGAGGAGGAGGAGGAGGAGGAAGAAGCAGTTTGATTTATATCCCCCCTCTCCCGCAGGAGACTCAAAGTGGGCTGGACAACTTCCTCTGGGCCCCCTTCCCCTGGCTACAACAAACACCCTGTGAGGTAGGTGGGCTGAGAGGAGTCTCGAGAAGGCTGTGACTAGCCCAAGGTCACCCAGTTGGCGCATGGGTGTGGGAGTGCACAGGCTAATCTGAATTCCCCAGATAAGCCTCCACAGCTCAGATGGCAGAGCTGGGAATCAAACCCGGTTCCTCCAGATTAGATACATTTTAATCCATTGAAGCAGAGGCATATCAGGGGGAAACAGTGACCAGAGACAACACCTGCTCCGGGCACCACCCCCACTCCCTCGTCCCTGTGCCCCCTGTGCTTGGTGGTAGGACTCAAGAGCGGGACTCAGGGGCAGGGTGGCTCGGACAGGCACCACAGTGGCAAGCCAGCTCCTGAGCCAGGCTTCTGCTGCAGCACCCCCCCAAGCTGCCCCCCGAGTCACCCCGCCTCCTTGCAGACCGCCTCCTGCCCTCCACAGGCCCTTGGGAGGGCAGAAGCTGGCCTGCATGGAGGCTGGGGCAGGGCACTGTGGCAAGCAGCCCAGGAGATGGCCTGCTGCCGTGGCGCCCTTCCGAGGCGCCCCTGCCCCTGAGGGCCTGGGGGGGAAGGAGGAGGCTTTAATGAGTGTTGCGGCAGCAGACTGGCTCTCTCTTTAGGCACCTCTTCCGAGCCAGGTTGGCATGGGGGAGGAGGGGGTAAGGGGTGATTTTGTGCACCCTCACATTGCTCCCGGGGTCATCAACACCCTGTCCCCGTGGGCAATACGCCACTGCATTGAAATGCCTCATCTCCCCAAAACTCTGTCCTCTGGCTCCACTCCCAAAATCTTCGGGTGTTTCCCAATCCAGAGCTAGCCGCTCTAGCCACACTAATTCCGGCTCCCTGCCCCTCCCTCTTCTACCACTCCCACCAACCAACATTCACACGCCATTTGGGGGTGTCACAAGAACCCCAAAGGCCATCCAGACTCCAGAAATTTGGTTTCTGTGTCGTCTGAACAAGTGCAAATATCACTATTAACTTTGTAGGGGGGTCAGCCCCTGAATTGTTCCTCCCACCCCATCCAAGGAAAATAAGCAATTTTTGCAACCCTGAGATTTTCCCCGGTTTTGCAGTCGACAGTCACACAGCCCAGAAAAGCGACAACAGCCACCAGAAAGTCTATCTTATTTCAAAATATTTAGAAATCTGAAATCTTATCAAACAGCCAAATGTCACCTGAGCTGTATTGTTAACAACATCCTAACATCCATGAGAATGTCAACTCAGTGCATGGCAGCTGGGGATAATTAGGAAAGGGATTGATAATAAAACTGCAAGGATTATCATGCCCTTATATAAAGCAGTGGTGCGACCGCACTTGGAGCAGCACTTTGTGTTCAGTTCTCTTGGTCAGCCAAGACTTCCCAAAAAAAAAAGGATATTGGAGGAGATAGAAAAAGTGCAGAGAAGGGCAACGAGGGATGATTGAGGGACTGGAGCTACCTTCCCTTAGTGAGGAGAGAGGCTGCAGCATTCTTGGGACTCCTTTTAGTTTGGAGAGTGAGACGTCTCGAGGGGGGGATATGGACTGGAAGTCTATAGTAAAATTATGCATGGGGTAGAAAAATGTTGACAGAGAGAAATTTTTCTCTCTTTCTCACCATACTAGAACCAGGGGGCATCCATTGAAAATGCTGGGGGGAAGAATTAGGACTAATAAAAGGAAACACTTCTTCACGCAACGTGTGATTGGTGTTTGGAATCTGCTGCCACAGGAGGTGGTGATGGCCACTAACCTGGATAGCTTTAAAAGGGGCTTGGACAGATTTATGGAGAAGTCAATCTATGGCTACCAATCTTGATCCTCCTTGATCTCAGATTGCAAATGCCTTAACAGACCAGGTGCTCGGGAGCAGCAGCAGCAGCAGAAGGCCCTTGCTTTCACCTCCTGCAGGTGAGCTCCCAAAGGCACCTGGTGGGCCACTGCGGGTAGCAGAGTGCTGGACTAGATGGACTCTGGTCTGATCCAGCTGGCTTGTTCTTATGTTCTTATGTTCTTAATATTTGTATAGGGACACTGCCTTTTTCTTTCTCACCAAACTTCTCCCTGCCTGTATCCTTTTCCCCTGAGGAGTTTAACAAAATTCTAATGATTAAATGTTGAGAAGCTTTCAGCATAATAATCCCTCAGATCAAACGCAGCAGAGGAAAAAGGGGAGATCACCTCAGTTCCTTAAACTGATTCAATTACATATTGACTTTAGTGAGGTACGGGGTGAACTGAAGACACCCTGAAGTTTGAAAGTTTGTGAATGGAAGGTATAATGTCATGTTGTCCCCTCTCCAAAGCAGCCATCTCCTCCAAGAAAACTTATACCTGTTGTCCAGAGATCAGCTGCAATTCCAGGAGATCTTTAGGCTCTACATGTTGACTGGCAACCCTGTTGTGCGTTGAAACCATGGAATTGTCTTCACAGCGGCAAACTTTGGCTATTAGATATCAAGATTTATTTCATTTATTTATTATTTGGATTTATTAACCGCTCCACCCCCGTAGGGCTCTGGGCGGTGTACAACATTATTTCATAAGACAGGAACTATAATAAGCGAGCAAATAAAATAAAATTAAACAGGCTCCAAGAAATACAGAAACTAAACCCCATTAAAACAGCAAACAATATACAAAAGGTGCCCAGCAATTAAAAAACACCCCATTAAAACCCTCCCAAAGGAAAAAAGGGGGGGTAATGGCGAGTCCCACTGATGTTAAAGGGACCCCCGGAAAAACCGGAAGGGGGAGGAGGAAGGGGGCACATCAGCGGCCGGACACTCCAAAAGCCCGGTGGAACAACTCAGTCTTACAGGCCCTGAGGAAGATGATGATTATTAATAAAATGTGTGTCCCTCTTTTCTATTAGTACCCTCAGAGTATCTAACAAAATCATGTTCCAAATATCAATTACATAATTTCAGCACCAATGGATTTTTTTCTTGCTGCTAAAAACTCATTAGTTGAATTGTAACCTGAGAGATGACTAAGGAAACTTTCATCTATCTATCTATCTATCTATCTATCTATCTATCTATCTATCTATCTATCTATCTATCTATCTATCTATCTATCTATCTATCTATCTATCTATCTATCTATCTATCTATCTATCTATCTATCTATCTATCTATCTATCTATCTATCTATCTATCTATCTATCTATCTATCTATCTATCTCCATCCATCCATCCATCCATCCATCCATCCATCCATCCATCCATCCATCCATCCATCCATCCATCCATCCATCCATCCATCCATCCATCTATTTATCTATCTATCTATCATCTCTCTCTCTGGCCACTTCCACACGGCCACACTGGGGGTCGGGTCGGCATACATGACACCGACCCAACCCCCCCGGGACTGTTCACATGAACGGTCCTGGTAACGACCGGGAAGCCATTTTCCCACCTCGCTCCCCGAGTGAGGTTTTTGGAAAATGGCAGCTTCTAACGTTACGTCTGTAACAGCGGCTGGAAGGAGCCATCTCTCCCCGCTTGCCCAATCGACTTACCATCCCTGCAACCGTCCGGCGTGTTGCCGAGGCCAGGGGACAGAGTCGCAGGGCAGGGGGGGCGTGGGCAGGGCAGGGCAGGGGGGCGTGTCCCCAGGGAAAATGGCAGCTTCATGCCGCTGGGGAGGACCCCTTGCGAAAAGCTCCCTCGGGACCCCTTCGTGCCCCTTGAGAACAGCTCCCTCGGGACAGCGTTTTTGCCGTCCCCAGGGCGCTGTAAAAGGCCTGTGTGGAAAGGGCCTCTCTCTCTCTCTCTCTCTCTCTCTCCCCCTTCTCTGGTATTTATGCACACAATATACATAATTGGCATGCATTATTTACATATGGATAACACTGATGTATTGTTGCACAATTAATGTTGATTTGTTTTTCTGCCCTCATCAGGGCCACTAATGCAGCTAAGAAATTAAAAACCGAGATTTTTCAGCACTCCGCAAACTTTCCCGATCGGGGAAATTGGAAACAAAGCCTCCTCAGACCTTTACATTTTGAGCGAATCCATCCTTGTCTTGAAAAGCATTTCACTCATATAATTTTTTCCTCCCGTGGAATATCTTTCTGCACTCATGCGAATTTCCCACTTGCCCCCGAATTACCGGTTTTCCCTCTACAATATGAACGAAACCTTGCCTTTAGAAGCCGTTCACTCGTTCAAAATCAATCATAATTTTTTCCCAGTACTGCCCCAAAACATCCTCAAGAAAAAATGGGGCGTCTCAGAGTTTCTCCCCCTCCCAAGTTCTTCACATCTATTCCTCTGAACAAGTTGCTCTCCCACTGGCCTGTGTTGGGGCGGGGAGGGGGGGCCCACCGCACATCCTCCCGTCTCATCTTTGTCATTCAGAAATCAGGTCATGCCCTCTCAGGAGAGGAAGGAGGCCAAGAGCCCAGTGGGAAGCCCCATCCAAGGACTGTCCATAAAAAGATCAGAGGCAATTTCCTCTACTCGTAGTCCCACCGTGCCGTCTCCCACTTTATGGGTGAGTTATTTATAGAAAGACGCTGAACTCCTGTTTCTCTTGGCTAACACTGGACAGTTAATACTTTGCAAGGCACCACTACCCTGCCAAGACTGAAATAGCAATACTAGCGGTGTCCTCTTTATCACTGCTTTGGTTTCTACCTGCTGGTGGGGCTTGGAGATTCCCCAGAATTACAGCGGATCTCCAAACTACAGAGACCAAATGAAACCCCAGGAGGAAAGGGCAGCATCAGAAGGTTGGTTCTATGGCTTTCCATTCTCATGGGCGCCTTCCTCTGCCCAAACCTAAGAACATAAGAACTAGCCTGCTGGATCAGACCAGAGTCCATCTAGTCCAGCACTCTGCTACTTGCAGTGGCCCACCAGGTGCCTTTGGGAGCTCACACACAGGAGGTGAAAGCAATGGCCTTCTGCTGCTGCTGCTCCTGAGCACCTGGTCTGCTAAGGCACTTGCAATCTCAGATCAAGGAGGATCAAGATTGGTCGCCATAGATCGACTTCTCCTCCATCAATCTGTCCAAGCCCCTTTTAAAGCTATCCAGGTTAGTGGCCATCACCACCTCCTGTGGCAGCAAATTCCAAACACCAATCACACATAGTGTGAAGAAGTGTTTCCTTTTATTAGTCCTAATTCTTCCCCCCAGCATTTTCAATGCATGCCCCCTGGTTCTAGTATTGTGAGAAAGAGAGAAAAATGTCTCTCTGTCAACATTTTCTACCCCCTGCATAATTGTATAAACTTATTATATTTAGGACATTTTAGGAATTTATGTTCTAAAGTATCCACTTCATTTAAGGAGCAGGCACACAGCCTCTGGTTGTAAGGAATTTTCTTATATTTGCCTTCAGTACCACAGAGGGCAGAGCATTGCTTCTAGCTAATTTTAGCATCCTCCTTTGGTTTTTATTTTCTAAAAAAATATAGATAAGGAGCAGAGGTCACCGATATTTAAGGTCGTCTGGTGACAAATAGTTTTAGATCAGATTGTCTCTCTGCGTTGTGGATTCTCTGTTTAACTAGAGCACAGGCCTAGACCAAAGTGCTCTGAGGTGATCTTTTTTTATTATTCCATACCTGGGAGAAAACTTAGACTGTGAAATTACTTGTTTATCAATGTTCACGTTATCCCCCCTTCTCCTCTGAAAAGGTTCTCAGGACGCCATCCTTTTAAAATCATCAGACAACAAACCGTCCGATCACATTGAAAATATCAAAAACGAATGTTTACAAAACAGCCCACAGCAATTCCATAACACCAGGAGGGCAGCTATGGAGCAGGTGTTCCCTGCGTGAGACGCCGCTGCGGGATCCTCTCTGACTGACATCTCCATGCGTCTTTCTTAGGGGCTGCAAAAGCGCGAGGCCCGTCGAGCCAATCCACCTTGGCGAGGACTTCAAACTCCACCTCCTCCGAGCGCTTTGAAGGGTGCCCAGAAGCGAATAGGCAGCCCCTGCAGGTTTTGAAAGACTGGGAAACATCTGTCTCTTTGTGATCATGCATGCCCACCAGCCATCTTGCCATGCTGCTCTCCTCACCCGACGCTGCTTCCAAATCACCTCTGAAGTTCTGCGTTGCGAACGGCATGGCAATTGGCAGTAGTTGGGATAACCAGCCTCTGCAGCTGGAATGCTGACCCAAGAGGGTCGCAGGACATAGATTGACTTGCCAATTCTGGGTAGGGGAGTTTTGGAGAGAAGAAGAAGTGTCATTTGACACACACACCCCGCCCCGGCCGTCCCCATGGACGGTACCCCCCCTGTCCCCAAGGCACTAGGACCCAAGGGGAACATTCTAGAACAAAGAAGGTCCAGGAAACGGCGGATTAATTCACCAATCTCCTGTCATGCTTCATTGAGAAAGGGTACAGCTAGTACACCAAATGATATATAAGACAGAGAATTAACCCAATCAATAATAGTGAGAACAGCACAAAGAAAGGTGCTACAATAAACAGGCTGTTGTTGAGCTGAGCCAATCGACAAGCGGGGTCACTGGTCGAGTTTGTTGTCTGCTCAGCTGACTCTAGATTAATTTCTTCATTAATTGGAGCAAGAAGCCCTACAGGCAACTCTGAGCCATCCCTACCTGGATCGAGCTATCTCCGGCCGAATCCCCACTTGAAATTTGCACGCAGATCCAAACCTGTTTGTTGTGAAACCGTGTCCTCTTCATCGGAGTTTCTCCCTCCCCACCGCAGTGAGCACACAGCAGACACACCCGGTCGCAGAACTCTTAGCGAAATCTTCCCACTGCCAGAAGCTGACCAAACGCTTCGCCAGTCTGCCCCTGATTGGCTGGCGTGGCCTTGATGGGGCAAGGACCTTTTCCCTCTTGAGCGTACATTACTGTAGAGGGTGATCAAAAAAAAATGTAAAAAAGTTTAACGTTTAACTGTTTAACTGTGCAAACAGTTAATCGTTACCTGTTGTAAAACCATGAGCGATTCAAGGATTGCAGCATTATGACTGTTTTAATGTTTGCATCCCCTTCTGCTGGCCAATGCATAAAAGAAAATGAAACCAAAAGGAGCAGGCTGCGTGCGCTATCGCTTATCGCCGCTGATTGAGTTGCCCGAATTCCGCATCACACTCGGGGTGAGGAAACAAGTCAGGGTTTCAACCCTCATCCCTCCCCTCGGATCAGCTCTGAATCGTGGATTAATGGGGTCTGTGCCGCCGCAACCAGGTCCTGCCAGGAGGTCTGGAGTCGCGGGGAGAACGAGCACCAGAAACGGAATCTGCCATGCAAGCAATGGGGAGGCTGCCACGCACGCCGGTGCCCCTCCTGCCAGACTGCTTCAAGTTCTGCGCGCTACTGCTGAGAGGAGGGGCGTAACTAAGGCAAAAATCATGTGGCAAAATCACCAATTAGTAACCCCCTCTCGGCACACACAAATCATTAGTAACCTACTCTCGGGAACCTGTGAGAACCTGCTGGATCCCACCTCTGCTTCAAAGGTATATCACAGAGAGAAGTGTGTGCCACACTGTGTCCAGTGAGAAGGGAATGTTTAGTGGGGTATATATTGTCCATATCCCTGCGTGGGGAACCAATCAGTAAGTGTTTGGGTGGAACTTGCTATGCATTGTATTGTGGGTGGAGTTCTCAGTCCATTTACATTTGTATTTGAGTTTGCATGTAAATGCATGTAGACTACGGCCACACAGCCCGGAAAGCCTGCACAACCAATTATTTTATTAAATTTATATCCTGCCCTTCTCGACAGAAGTTGGGCTCGGCAGACGTCAAGAAGATGCTCTGCCAGCAAACCTCAACCCCCTCTCCAGATGAGACACCAGATGTTCCCTTCTTCCTTTTTATTTCTGAGTGCAAAAACAATTTTGAAATGAATATATATATTCGGCCATGGCTGTCCAAAGGCAGAAAGGACAGCCATGGCCGACTTTCCCATTTCAATTCCCTCTCTCACGTTGACAAGCTTTTCGCTGGCCCTTTGCCAAGGGTGTGGGTGTGGGGGGGGAGCTTCGGGGGTCTCACTTTGCGCGGATCGGAGCTTCAGAACCAGGAGTCGTCGACTCCGGTGGCCCGAGCATTTCTGCGGCATCAAATCAAATTAGAAGCTGATCTACTGACGCGCCGAGGGATTAGGCAGGAAAAAGCCGTCGTGTTTTGAGGCTCTCCTGACAGTTCCCTGGAGCATCGTTCTTAATGTATAATCCAGGAAGAGGAAATAAAATCTGAGCTTTGTTGGTGGCAGAAAAAAGCCTCCCTTCCCCCTCCCTCGGCAAAGATTATTGTCTGAGGTTTTAATCCCCCCGTGCCAGGCAGAAAAGCAAGCAAGGCCACAGTGAGGTCAATAATATCTCAATGTGCATCGAGAAAGTTGGGCCATCTGCAAGAATAGCCACGGTGAAGAGCATGGTCTGCTGTGTGTTGGGCCCTGAAAAGCCAGAAGGAGCATTGCAAAGAGGGCAGTCTGTCATGGCTTGCCAACCTCCAGGTGGGGACTGAAGATCACCCTGGAATTACAATTGATCTCTGGATGGCAGGGATCGCTTCCCCCGAAGAAAATAGCTAATAGGAAGAAGAAGAAGAAGAAGAAGAAGAAGAAGAAGAAGAAGAAGAAGAAGAAGAAGAAGAAGAAGAAGAAGAAGAAGAAGAAGAAGAAGAAGAAGAAGAAGAAGAAGAAGAAGAAGAAGAAGAAGAAGAAGAAGAAGAAGAAGAGGAGGAGGAGGAGGAGGAGGAGGAGGAGTTTGGATTTATATCCCCCCTTTCTCTCCTGCAGGAGACTCAAAGAGGCTGACAATCTCCTTGCCCTTCCCCCCTCACAACAAACACCCTGTGAGATGGGTGGGGCTGAGAGAGCTCTGAGAAGCTGTGACTAGCCCAAGGTCACCCAGCTGGCGTGTGTGGGAGTGTACAGGCTAATCTGAATTCCCCAGATAAGCCTCCACAGCTCAGGCGGCAGAGCTGGGAATCAAACCCTGTTCCTCCAGATTAGATACACGAGCTCTTAACCTCCTATGCTACTGCTGCTCCTGCAATCACAGGCAGCCAAAATGGCCGCTCAGCTTGGAGCAATCGCATGTAAACAGAGAAATCCTGGCAACCCCACTCCAGGTGAGCAGGGCATGCCGAAAGACCTGCAGAGTTCCAGACTGCTGTTTACCTTGCAAACACCTTGAGTTCTCAGGATGAGCCTGTCTGGAACCGATGCAGGTGAGAGGCCCAAGGAAGGGTTAAGCCCACGTCCTCTGGCTCACCATCCCGAAGCCGCCGTGCTTACATAAAGCAGCCGGCTCAGTTTCGGCTCTCTCAGTGGCCCGAAACACGCCACTCCTCTCGCGAAGCGGCTTCAAGCAGAGCGCCTGTACCCGGCGGCCGCAATAAACTGTGCCATAAGTAACGCACATGGTAATGCACAGGTTTTATCTATTAAAAATGTCAGGCTCCGACAGGCGTTTTGAAAGCTTCCATCAACGGCTCAGCGCCCTGTTTGCTCCTCCTGACGGCCTCTGCCGCATTAATAGAGCCATTTCAATTCACACCCCAGGTGACACCGCTCAGGCAACAGGGACCGGGGCGAGGAGTGAGCTGGCTAAAAATAAACGCCGGAATATTGTTACGCGGGATGTGGAAACATGCGCCCGGGAAAATTGTGCGAGGAGAAACAGCAGGCCCGTCAAAACAAGAGCGCGCTGGCAAAACGCTAAGGCTTCTTCATAGTCCCAGCATGGATTACCAAGCAAAGGTTGTCAGGTTTTCTTTGAGAATGAGAACCTATAAACACCTGGGGGGAATCCGCTCCTCCAGCAAGAAACACACGTTTGTAGTCTGCTGCTGTTATCGTTCGTGTGCGTGCATGGATATAAATAAAAACTCCTGGAGCGCTGGGAGCAGGGCCTGTGGAGCCCGTGGCAGGGGTAGCTTTGGGGAAGGATTTAACCTAAAATCTCTGGTATATATTAAAGTTGCCACCTTCCAGGCGGCCCCTGGAGATCTCTCGCTGTTAGAATTCCCCTCTTGATGATTCCGATCTGTTCCTCGGAGAAAGCGTCCATTTTGGAGAGTGGGATCTATACCGTTATTCCCCTGCAGAGCCCCCTTCCCTGCCCCCAATCCTTCCCATTGTGTGCCCCACCCTTAAAACCTCCAAGTATTTTCCAGCTCAGAGTCGGCCATCTAGCTGGGTCAAGGTAGGGAGGCATCCTCCAAGCTAGACCCACAGGTATATCTAGAGCAGCAGTGGCGTAGGAGGTTAAGAGCTCATGGATCTAATCTGGAGGAACCGGGTTTGATTCCCAGCTCTGCTGCCTGAGCTGTGGAGGCTTATCTGGGGAATTCAGATTGGCCTGTGCACTCCCACACATGCCAGCTGGGTGACCTTGGGCTAGTCACAGCTTCTCGGAGCTCTCTCAGCCCCACCTACCTCACAGGGTGTTTGTTGTGAGGGGGGAAGGGCAAGGAGATTGTCAGCCCCTTTGAGTCTCCTGCAGGAGAGAAAGGGGGGATATAAATCCAAACTCTTCTTCCTCTTCCTCTTCCTCCTCCTCCTCCTCCTCCTCCTCCTCCTCCTCCTCCTCCTCTTCTTCTTCTTCTTCCTCCTCCTCCTCCTCCTCCTCCTCCTCCTCCTCCTCCTCCTCCTCCTTGCCTTGCGCACGCGATGCTTGCCTTATCCTTGCCTTGCCTTCGCCCTTACACACACAGTTCAACCTAAAAATGCAGGCTGGAAAGAACAGCCTGTTTACTTGAGGGTGAAAATAGCCTGGTGGGAACTACACTTCCCAGGAAACCTTGGGGCCATTTTCACCCTCAAGTGAACAGGCTGCTCTTTCCAGCCTGCACTTTCAGGATGAATTAAGGTAAGTGCGAGCGGTGGGAGGGAGCCACAGGGGGCGGGGGGCGCCATGGGGGGAATTGTCCAGGGGCCCTCAGGCGTGAACCCAGTGCAATGCGCACCCCTCCATCCCCTGGTAGCTCCGCCTCTGATCACATTATAGAATGTACCCCAACTCACAAATCTGAACACAGCAATGGTCCATGCCACACAGCAGAAATACATTTTTTACAACATTTTCAAAAAAGAAGAAGAAGAGTTTGGATTTATATCCCCCCTTTCTCTCCTGCAGGAGACTCAAAGGGGCTGACAATCTCCTTGCCCTTCCCCCCTCACAACAAACACCCTGTGAGGTGGGTGGGGCTGAGAGAGCTCCGAGAAGCTGTGACTAGCCCAAGATCACCCAGCTGGCGTGTGTGGGAGTGTACAAGCTAATCTGAATTCCCCAGATAAGCCTCCACAGCTCAGGCGGCAGAGCGGGGAATCAAACCCGGTTCCTCCAGATCAGATACACGAGCTCTTAACCTCCTACGCCACTGCTGTTCCAGGTGTGGGAATGATTTTCCACTCCCACACGTGACTAAATGGCTTCAGCCTCGGGACATTTGACCCCCATATGTCCCCCTAGGAAGTACGTCCCCGGCTAGACCTTTTCACAGGAGGTGGATGATGCTGTAATCCGACCCTCCTAGACCTTTGCTGGAAACTGCAGAAATCGCACCCAGGTACTGTTAAAATGCTGACACCAAAGCAAAGCATCTCACCTCAGTGGACAGATGGGGTAGGGAGGGGGGAGAATCGGCTTCCATTTGGCATGCAGGCAAGTACCTGTTGGCACAAAGAGCTATTTCTGTATGCAGTAAGGATGCCTACATCCACTCCAGAGAGAAGCCGTTGCTGGATCAGACCAGAGTCCATCTAGTCCAGCTCTCTGCTACTCGCAGTAGCCCACCAGGTGCCTTTGGGAGCTCACATGCAGGATGTGAAAGCAATGGCCTTCTGCTGCCGCTGCTGCTCCCGAGCACCTGGTCTGTTGAGGCATTTGCAATCTGAGATCAAGGAGGATCAAGATTGGTAGCCATAGATTGACTTCTCCATAAATCTGTCCAAGCCCCTTTTAAAGCTATCCAGGTTAGTGGCCATCACCACCTCCTGTGGCAGCATATTCCAAACACCAATCACACGTTGCGTGAAGAAGTGTTTCCTTTTATTAGTCCTAATTCTTCCCCCCAGCATTTTCAATGTAAGCCCCCTGGTTCTAGTATTGTGAGAAAGAGAGAAAAATTTCTCTCTGTCCACATTTTCTACCCCATGCATAATTTTGTAGACTTCAATCATATCCCCCCTCAGACGTCTCCTCTCCAAACGAAAGAGTCCCAAACTAAAGAAGTCTCCTCTCCAAACTAAAGAGTAATTTGTCCATGCTTACTTATAGATTTAATATGGTCCAAGACCGGCACATAATTGCAACAAATCAAATCAAAAACCTTTAATGGTATTTTAGAAATAATTAACAAAATACATAAAAGGGAATCATAAACAGATTAAAAGTTTGTTTCCAGCAAGGGAACAATTGATGTCTTCGACTTGATGTTATGGTAGGCGTAGTGAGATCTGTCAACCATTATTACAGATAGGAAATGACAGATAGGAAATGAACCACATAATTACATAAAAACATTAAAACATAAAATATATAACTTCCAAAGCGTCAAAAGAATCCTATATAATGGTTTTAAAATACAACTGAAAAATTAAAATATAGCTACTAAGACACTCTTTGGGCCTGGCTATTCCACGGTTTACACGGTATTCCATGGCTTGGGCCTGGCTATTCCACGGTTTGGGCCTGGATTATGCCTCTTTAAAGGTTATCTCATGATTTTTATCTGATAACATCATGGAAAGGTAAAATCATAGCCATCTGTCAATATATGAATGTCTTCAAAACAACTTCATATTAGAATGCATTACAAGATTATTATGGTTGATTTCACAGCTGCTAGTTCTTTAGCTGGTTGTTGGCCTTTCATTACAATTCGAGCCTCACCCAGAGGCCTAGGAAGTTGTAATGTATTGGCGTAGTATTTGTGCAGATCCCAGCAGGGCTGCCTTCTGAATTTGACAGATGTTAATTGTCAATTATTTTTATTATTATTGTTATTGTTGTTGTTGTTGTTGTTGTTGTTGTTATTGATGCTGTTGCTGTTATTGTTGCTGTTATTATTATTATTATTATTATGGTAGATTTCACAGCTGCCAGATCTTTAGCTGGTTGTTGGCCTTCATTACAATTCGAGCCTCACTATTATGGTAGATTTCACAGCTGCCAGATCTTTAGCTGGTTGTTGGCCTTTCATTACAATTTGAGCCTCACCCAGAGGCCTAGGAAGTTGTAATGTATTGGCGTAGTATTCGTGCGGATCCCAGTAGGGTTGCTTTCTGAATCTGACAGATGTCAATTTTCTCAATTTGAAGATGTTTCAGGTGCTGCCGTAGTGTTTTTGGGATGGCGCCCAGCGGGCCGATTACCACTGGGGCAACCTCAGCTGGTTTTCGCCATAGTTCGCATTCAGCCCCTCAAACATGGCTATCATGTCACCTCTAATCTTCTCTCCACCAAACATCCCCAGCTCCCTAAGTCTCTCCTCATAGGGCAGGGATCTGCAACCTGTGGCTCTCCAGATGATCATGGACTACAAATCCCATCAACCCCTGCCAGCACGGCCAATTGGGTATGCTGGCAGGGGCTGATGGGAATTGTAGTCCACGATCATCTGGAGAGCCACAGGTTGCAGACCCCTGTCATAAGGCATGGATTCCAGACCTTTTTCCCATTTTGGACGCCCTCCTCTGGACCCATTCCAGCTTGTCAATATCCTTCTTGAATTGCGGTGCCCAGAACTGCACACAATACTCCAGGTGAGGTCCACCATCCTTAATAATTTTGTGGCATCTGCCGGTTGGGCCATGACACTGCTCACATACGCACACACCCAGTTCCAGATCATTTATGGGTGAATTAAATAGCTCTGACTCAAATGCCAATCCTTCTACTGCTTCCTTCCTTCCGTTGAGAGAACAGCCCATTTATTCCCACACTCTGCTTCCTGTAACGGAACCAGTAGTTATTCCATAATAGAACCATTCCTCTTGTTTGCGTAGCTTACTCTGGATTCTTTGGTATGGAACCTTGTTAAAAGCTATTTGGAAATCCAAGTATATAATGTTCTACTATGTAGTCGTTGCCTATAGCTCATTCCCTTTCTCAAAGATCTCCAAAGGGTTGTTAAGACTGGACTTCCCTTTGCAGGGACCATGCTGATTGCAGTCTCTACTAATTTGCCTAGGACAGATAACAGGCTAATTTGGCCTTTAATTTCCTGGTTCTCCTCTAGACCCAGTGGTGGGATCCAAAAATTTTGGTAACAGGTTTCCATGGTGGTGGGATTCAAACAGTGGCGTAGCACCAATGGGGCTGGGCGGGGCACAATGGGGCGTGGCCGGGCATTCCAGGGGCGGGGCATTAATAATTTCTCTGTTACTGTAAAAAACTCTTACTGTTTTTTAAAAAAAGTTCCTAATTTCCAGCTGGTCTCTTTCTGTCCATAATTTAAACTCATTATAGCAAGTCCTATCGTCTACTGCCAACAGAAACAACTACTTCTCTAATTGACTGCCTGTCAAATACTTAACACTTTCAAATACTTAATTTTGTTTCTAGAAATCAAAAGAAGGATACTTCCCTTAAACAAGGAACTTTACCATATTTCTAAAACATGTTTTTCAAACAGCCCAACAGGGAGAATTAGCCCTTTTTCGACCTTCGCTAACCAGCCACATAGGAAACAACAGGACTTTATGATTTTTGGACCTAATGGAATTTCTAATGGAAAAGCGGACCCAATCAGTAACCCCCTCTCGGCACACACAAATAATTAGTAACCCACTCTCGGGAACTGGTGAGAACCTTCTGGATCCCACCTCTGTGCCTAACTCATGGTGCAACTAACTCACAGTGACCCCAGGGCCATCGAGTTCTCAAGGCAGGGGATGAATAGAGGTGTTTTGCCATTGCCTTCCTCTCTGTAGTGTCTCAGGACTTCCTTGGTGGTCTCCTATCCAAGTACTAACTGTGACAGCCCCTGCTAGGCTTCCAAGCTCTGAAGAGAGTGGTCTACTGAGGCTGCTTCATACAGTCTAAAAACTGTGGAATGTGGCGCTCATGTCAAAGGTGACATGCCGCAGTGTTTTGGGTGACAAGCCAGCGTTCACCAACACCCGGCAATGACTATTCTCCCTGCTTGAGTTTGAATCGTTTTTGTATTTCTCTGATGTTTCTTATGTAATACATAGCACTGAACCTGATTGGTCTGTTCAAGGACGGGAGGGTGGGATTTGACTCGCCAGCAGAGTCAATTTAGGCATTTCCTGAATTTTGACAAGCCAAGCCCGAAAAGGTTCACCATCACTGGCCTAATTCATAAGCTGGCAGAATGACTCCCTTTCCAAATATAATCTGAGAACATAAGAACGAGCCTGCTGGATCAGACCAGAGTCCATCTATTTCAGACTTTTCACCATTTGGGTTGCCCTCCTCTGGACCCGTTCCAGCTTGTCAATATTCTTGAACTGCTGCGCCCAGAACTGTACACAATATTCCAGGTGAGGTCTCACTAAGGCAGAATAGAGAGGTACAATTACATCCCTCCATCTAGACACTATATTCTTATTGATACAGCCCAGAATCGCATTGGCTTTCTTGGCTGCCACATCACACTGCTGGCTCATGTTTAGCTTATGGTCTACTAAGACTCCCAGATCCCTTTCACACGTCATGCTGTCACCCATCCTATATCTGCCCATTTCATTTTTTTCTGCCTAAGTGTAGAATCTTACATTTATCTCTGTTGAAATTAATTTTTTGTTATTTCAGCCCAGCTCTCTAATCTGTCCAGAATTCATTTTGAGTTCTGACTCTCTACAGGTTAGTAGGGGTTAGTAGATCGACCATCTTGCAGCGGAGTTCCCTAGGAGCTCTCGAGGGCCTGGCACCAGGGCCTGGAGCCGTCTTGGTTTTTAATTTCCCCAGTAGGTCTAGAACATAGGTAAACAATCTTGTTCTTCCAGATACAGGATTATAGCTCCCATCATCCCTGACATTGCGCAGGCTGATGGGAACTGTAGTCCATAACATCTGGAGGGCCGCGAGTTTGACACCTATGGTCTAGAAGTTCAGATTTTGCCACTTCGGTTTGGCGTCCCCCTCCCTGCCTTCGTCTTTGGTTCACCTCGTTTGCGATCCTAATCAACGGATGTTAATTGCAAGAGCTGCACTCTGAGATGTGCCGGAAAGGAGGAGATAACTGGATCGGGTTATCTGGATTCACACGGACGCATCCGAAGGGGACAAACTGTGCACAAAGCAGCCAGGAGTAAAGTTTTTATCTCGAGGATGTTGCTAGGAAGGGAAGGAGAGGGAATTGGGGTTTCTACATGGCTGCCTAATCTTGACTCACAGGCCTTGCGGGTCCTGCCAATGCCTTATCTTGCTCAGGTGTTCTTTGGAGAGCCGAGCCTCACGGAGAACAGCGAGCACAGTTTGAGCATGACAGTTTGAGCACAGTTTGAGCACAGTTTGAGCATGACAGTTTGAGCATGACTAAGAGGTTGAGGAAATTATCAGAAAAAAGAAAATGTCTTTTAGAAAATGGAAGTCCAGTTTGGCTGATGAAGAATATGAGAGGGAACACAAATGGTGGCAAAAGAGAAGCAAGTTAGCTGTAAGGGAGGCAAAAAAGGATTATGAGGAACGATGCATGCCAACATCAAGACCAAAGCAACAACAGTTCTTCGGCACATCAAAAGCAGGAAGCCAGCAAGGAAGCGTAGAGTCCAAGTAGATGACAAAGGAACAAAGGGCGTGCTAAAAGATGGCAGGAGATTGCAGAGAAGCTGAATGAATTCTTGCGATCTGTTCACTCCAAGAGGAGGTGAGGAACATTCCTGCACCTGAACCAAGCTTCTTAGGAGGCGAATCCGAGGAACTAGCGAAGATAGTGATAGACAAGGAAGAAGTTCTGGCAGCCATTGATAAACTAAATGTTACCAAATCCCCAGGCCCAGATTGCAGTAACCCAAGAGTTCTTAAAGAGCTCACAAAATGCTGATCTTCTCACTTTAATATGCAACTTATCCCTGAAATCAGGCTCCCTCCCTGAAGACTGGAAGATGGCCAATGTCACACCAATCTTTAAGAAAGGATCTAGGGGGGACCCGGGAAATTACAGGCCAGTCAGTTTGACATCTGTTCCTGGTAAATTAGTAGAATCTATCATTAAAGATAAATTATAAAACATGTAGAAAAGCAAGAACTGCTGAGAAAGAGTCAGCATGGCTTTTGCAGAGGCAAATCCTGTCTTACAAACTTACTAGAGTTCTTTGAGGGTGTAAACACATGCGGGACAGGGTGAATCCGGTGGACATTGTCTTACTTGATTTCCAAAGGCTTTTGACAAAGTTCCTACCAGAGAGACTGTTGAGAAAAACTCAGCAAATGAAGGAATAAGAGGGAAGTCCTCCTATGGATTTCATTAAAACTGGTTGAGGAACAGGGAACAAAGGGTGGGTATAAATGGGAAGTTCTCACAATGGAGAGATAAGTCGGAGTGGTGTCCCCTAAGGATCCGCTTTTGGGACCCTAGTGCCTTTAACCTATTCATAAATGACCTGAAGTAGGGGTGGGTAGCGGTGGCCAAGTTTGCAGATGATAAATTAAATTATGTAGGGTGGTGAGAACCACAAAGGATTGCTTAAGAGCTCCAAGCGACCTGATAAATTAGGTGAGTGGGCTAAGAAATGGCAAATGCAGTTCAATGTAGCAAAAATGTAAAGTGATGCACATAGGGCAAAAAAAATCCAAACTTCACATACACGCTTACAGGGGTCAGTGCTATCAGTCACAGACCAGGAAAGGGATTTTAGGCCTTAGTTGATAGTTCATGGAATGTCAACTCAATGCATGGCAGCCGAAAAGGCAAACTTCATGCTGGGGATCATTAGGAAAGGAATTGAGAATAAAACTGCAAAGATTGTCATGCCCCTTATAGCAGTGGTGCGACCGCGACTTGGAGTACTGTAGTCCAGTTCTGGTCGCCGCGATCTCAAAAAAGGATACAGGAGATAGAAAAAGTGCAGAGAAGGGCAACAAGGATGATTGAGGGACTGGAGCACCTTCCCTATGAGAGGAGAGGCTGCAGCTTTGGGACTCTTTAGCTCTTGGAGAGGAGACGCCTGAGGCATGCATCGGCTCCGCGTGGTAGGTAATGCTGACAGAGAGAATTGTTTCTCTTCGCCAACACTAGAACCAGGGGCATTCATTGAAAATGCTGGGGGAAGAATTAGATCAATGTGCTGAAACACTTCTTCACGAACGCAGATTGCGTTTGGAATATGCTGCCACAGGAGGTGCATACACTAACCTGGATAGCTTCTTTAAAAGGGCTTGGACAGATTTTATGGAGGAGAAGTCGATTTATGGCTACCAATCTTTGATCCTCTTGATCTGAGACTGTAAAATGCCTTAACAGACCAGGTGATCGTGAGCAGCAGCAGCAGAAGGCCATTGCTTTCACATCCTACATGTGAGCTCCCAAAGGCACCTGGTGGGCCACTGCGAGTAGCAGAGAGCTGGACTAGATGGACTTTGGTCTGATCCAGCTACTGTCTTTGCTGTTCTTATGTTCTATGACCGGCTGTGCACAAAACCACGGGCACACAGCGAAGAGGATTGTTAGTGGCCGCCTCACCAATATGGGACTTCCTTCCTATGGGTGTTTGCCTGAGCGAGCCAGAGAGGCTAGATATACATGTTGCAATATATACCGTGTTCCCCCCAATATAAGACAGTGTCTTATATTAATTTCTGCTCCCAAAGATGCGCTATGTCTTATTTTTAGGGGATGTCTTGTTTTTCTGTGTTCTGTTCGTCGGGCATGCTTACAAACAAAGACTTTGCTATGTCTTACTTTTGGGGGATGCCTTGTAGTTCACACTTCAGCAAAACCTCAACTATGTCTTATTTTCCAGGGACGTCTTATATTCGGGGAAACAGGGTGTGTGTGTGTGTGTGTGTGTGTGTGTGTGTGTATATATATACAAATATATATATATAAATCAATTAAATAAATCCAACGAGCACCTTTTCACAACATGCTGCAGTTTACTCCCCCTCTTTAGTTCAGTTCAGTTTGGATGGTCAGGGCTAAGTGAGGTTTCGGCACCCCTTCGGAGGCATATTGGGGAGGGATGGTGCCCGGGGACCTCCACCAAGTGCCACCCACCCACCCCCATCCCCCGTGCTCAGGAACAGGGCTTGGGGATGGGCACCACAGCGGGCACCACAGCGGCAGGCCAGTTCCACAGCCGGCTATACGCAGTGGCTGCGAGAGGTTGGTGTGTGCGTGTATCTAATCTGAGGAACCGGTTTGATTCCCCGCCTGTCAGCCTCTGAGCTGTGGGAGGCGGCTTCTGGGGAATTCAGATTAGCCTGGGCACTCCCACACATGCCAGCTGGGCGGACCTTGGGCTAGTCACAGCTGAGCTCTCAGCCCCACCTACCTCTAGGGTGTTGCATGTGAGGGGAAGGGCAAGGAGATTGTCAGCCCCTTTGAGTCTCCTGCAGGAGAGAAAGGGGGGATATAAATCCAAACTCCTCCTCCTCCTCCTCCTCCTCCTCCTCTTCTTCTTCTTCTTCTTCTTCTATGAGGAGAGACTTGGGGAGCTGGGGGATATTTTGTTTGGGGAAGAGAAGGTTAAGAGGTGAATGATAGCCGTGTTTAGATGTTTGAAGGGATGTCATGTTGGTGAGGGAGCAAGCTTGTTTTCCGCTGCTCCAGAGACCTGTGACCAGGAGCATGGGTCCAAGGGGAAGGAAAAGAGATTCCATCTAAACATCAGGAAGAACTTCCTGACCATCAGGGCTGTTGGACAGTGGAATGCACTCCCTCGGAATGTGGTGGAGTCTCCTTCTTTGGAGGTTTGTAAAGAGAGGCTGGATGGCAATCTATCGGGAGTGCTTTGATTGTGTGTTCCTGCATTGGAGGAGGTTGGACTTGATGGCCCCTGGGGGTCTCTTCCAGCTCCATGATTCTATGATTCTAAGGGTCAGTACAGAATAAGGCAGATTCATGTGCTCATATGTCCCATGGCAGCTTCTCTGCAGAAATGGTCGATCGGAGAGACATCAAAAAGGAAGGAACGTTAATTGTCCTCTCATCTGTGGTTTAGTAGTTAAGAGAAGTGGACTCTAACCTGGAGAACTGGATTCGACTGCTCACTCCTCCACAAGAGTGGCAGACTATCCAGTGAACAGGATTTGTTCCCCCACTCCTACACATGAAGCCTGCTGGGTGACCTTGGGCTAGTCACAGTTCTTCCAGGACTCTATCAGCCCCACCTGCCTCACAAAAGGCGTCTGTTGAGGGGTGGGGAAGGGAAGGAGATTGCAACCCACTTTGAGACTCTTTACAGGAGAGAAAAGCGAGGTAGGAATCCAAACTCATCTTTTGGTGCCAAAGCTGCAAAGGAGCTGCTGGTTTTCCCCGCGAGTGGCTCCCACCGTCTCCCTGTTGGACTCATTAGTGTTTCTTCCCTCCTTACCTTCCATCCCCCAAACACAGAGTCTAGCTGTTTCACTGAGTTTTGGTTGAAGCCCACTTATGCTTTCTCGGGGCCTGTCAATTTTAGCATTTAGTGCTTTCCCAATTGACTGTAAAATCTCCTGATGTGTAAATTACATCAACTGTTGCATAATTAATCATTCAATCCTTTGGGGAAAAGAGTGTGTGAACATTCCAAGGTGGCTGAGAGAGAGAGAGAGAGAGAGAGAGAGAGAGAAAGAGAGAGAGCTTTCCTTTAAACCAAACATAATCCTCTCCCTTCCCGTAGCTCTGATCCGCTTCGAAGTTTCAACCTAAGAGGTATTATGACTCTTTGACATAATACAAGAACAAGAATAATCCAGTGGAAATGCAGGTTAGAATGTATATATGCAGGTTAGAATATATATATACACACACACACACTTATACACATACATATATATATATACACATACATACATAAGAACATAAGAACAAGCCAGCTGGATCAGACCAGAGTCCATCTAGTCCAGCTCTCTGCTACTCGCAGTGGCCCACCAGGTGCCTTTGGGAGCTCACATGCAGGATGTGAAAGCAATGGCCTTCTGCGGCTGTTGCTCCTGATCACCTGGGCTGCTAAGGCATTTGCAATCTCAGATCAAAGAGGATCAAGATTGGTAGCCATGAATCGACTTCTCCTCCATAAATCTGTCCAAGCCCTTGTAGCTTTCATCCAGGTTAGTGGCCATCACCACCTCCCTGTGGTAGCATATCTCCAAACACTAATCACACGCTATGCAAGAAGTGTTTCCTTTTATCAGTCCCAATTCTTCCCCAGCATTTTCAATGGATGCCCTGGTTCTAGTATTGTGAGAAAGAGAGAAAATTTCTCTGTCAACATTTTCTACCCCATGCATAATTTTGTAGACTTCAATCATATCCCCCTCAGCCTCTTTCCAAACTAAAGAGTCCCAAACGCTGCAGCCTCTCCTCATAGGGAAGGTGCTCCAGTCCCTCAATCATGCTTGTTGCCCTTCTCTGCACTTTTTCTATCTCCTCACATCCTTTTGAGATGTGGCTGCACTAGAACTGGACATATATACTCCAAGTGCGGTCGCATCTTCACTGCTTTATATAAGGGCATGACAATCTTTTGCAGTTTTATTCTCACCTTTCCTAATGATCCCCAGCATAGAGTTTGCCTTTTTACAGCTGCTATGCATTGGAGTTGACATTCCCATGGAACTATCAACTAAGACGCTTAAATCCCTTTTCTGGTCTGTGACTGATAGCACTGGACCCTGTAGCGCAGTATGTGAAGTTTGGATTTTTTGCCCCTATGCGCATCATCACTTTACATTTTGCTACATTCAACTGCATTTGCCATTTCTGGGCCCACTTCACCTAATTTATCAAGGTCCGCTTGGAGCTCTGCGAATCCTTTGTGGTTCTCACCACCCTATATAATTTGGTATCATCTGCAATCCCACCACGCTACCCACCCCTTGTACTTCCAGGTCATTTATGAATAAGTTAAAGAGCACTGGTCCCAAAACGGATCCTTCTGGGGACAATTCACCACATCTCTCCATTGTAGAACTTCCCCATTTACACCCACTCTTTGTTCTGTTTCTCAACCAGTTTTAATCCATAGGGAGGATTCCCTCTTATTCCTTCCTTCATTGCCTGAGTTTTCTAACAGTCTCTCGGTGAGGAACTTTGTCAAAGCCTTTGAAATCCAAGTAGACACGTCCACTTTCGGTTCCCTCTTTTTTTTATCCACATATGTCTGTTTACACCCTTCAGTTAACTTCTAGTAAGTTTGTAAGACAGGATTTGCCTCTGCAAAAGCCATGCTGACTCTTTCTCAGCAGGTCTTGCTTTTCTACATGTTTTATAATTTTATCTTTTAATGATAGATTCTACTAATTTACCAGGAACAGATGTCAAACTGACTGGCCTAACACTCGGTCCCCCCTAGATCCTTTCTTTAAAGATTGGTGTGACATTGGCCATCTTCCAGTCTTCAGGGATGGAGGCAGATTTCTAGGATAAGCTGTATATTAAAGTGAGAAGATCAGCAATTTCATGCTTGATTTCCTTTAAGAACTCTTGGGTGAGAATGCACTAGCCAGGGGATTTGCAACATTTAGTTTATCAATGGCTGCCAGAACTTTCTTCCCTTGTCTACCACTATCTTCACTCAGTTCCTCGGATTCGCCTCCTAAGAAGCTTGGTTCAGGTGCAGGAATTGTCTCACTTCCTCTTGGGTGAAGACAGATGCAAAGAATTCATTCAGCTTCTGCAATCTCCCTCGCCATCTTTTAGCATGACCCTTTTTTCCTTTGTCATCTAACGGCCTACCGCCTTGCTGGCTTCCTACTTTTGATGTACTTGAAGAACTGCTTGTTGCTGGTCTTGATGTTCGCAGCCATGCATTCCTCATAACCCTTTCCCCCCCTCCCTTACAGCTAACTTGCTTCTCTTTTGCCACCATTTGTGTTCCTTCTCGTATTCTTCATCAGTCGAGCTGGACTTCCATTTTCTAAAAGACATCTTTTTTCTGATGATTTCCTCAACCTCTCTCTTTGTTAACCATGGTGGCTTTTTGACTGGCAGGTGCTGCCTTTTTTCTAACCTTGTGTGGAACACATTCAGCTGAGCTTTTTATTACTGTGTTTCTTTTTAAATAACCTCCCAAGCATCCTGGACAGTTTTGACTCTTGATTTTCCTTTCAGCTTCCTGCACACTATCCCCTCATCTTGAGAAATTTCCTTCTTGAAGGCTAATAACTACATTAGTAGTTGCCACTCTTGCTGCACATGAGATACTGAATCTGACAGCATTGTGGTCGCTGTTCCCCATCGCTCAACACAACACTGACTTCCTGCAATTCAGGTCCTGGGTCCCTAGCTATAGAATTAGATCTGTGGATCACTCCTCCTGGTTGGTTCCACAACCATCTGCTCTACACAGTCATTTAGCATATCCAGGAATGCTCTCTCTCCTTACTATTACATGAACATGCATTTTTCCAGTTTATATGGGGAGAAGTTAAAATCACCCTAATAACACTACATTTTGCTTCTTTGTTGGCCTCTAATTTCTTTTTTTCCATCTCCTCGTGGTAAATCCTCTTGTGCACTTTTGGTCAGGGGATCTATAATATATTCCTAATATTAAACCACAATGTCCCTTCAACACCTGGTATTGATATCCACAGTGCGATTCTGTAGGTCCCAGCTCCCCTTACATTGTCCATTTCCTATGTGATACTTATGCCTTTTTTGGATGTGTAAAGGGCAACTCCCCATCCCCCCATAATGCTCCTTTGTCCTATCCCTTTCCTTATAGAACCTCTGTAGTTTGCATAACAGCATCCCACTGGTCTCTCCCCTTATTCCACCATGTCTCTGTTGTAATGCCCACTATATCAAAGTCCCTCCTTCAAAAACTCTGTACTCCTAGCTCCCCCATTTTAGGTCGAATGCTTCTACTATTAGCATAGAGACACCTGTATACCCTGTCTCTGTCCTTAACCTGGGATTTATGTGCTTTACCCTCAAGTCTTTTGTAGACACTATCCCTTGTCACATGCACATTGCTATGTTCCTCGCTTGTATGTGGTTGATTTAGAAAAACCTCCCTCTCTGTCTGCATCCCCATAGATACTGTATTCCAAACCGAAGTCACCATACATACATACATACATACATACATACATACATACACACACACACACACACACACACACACACACACACACACACACACACACACACACACACACACATACATACATACATACATACATACACACACATATATACACATGCATACATATATACACACACACATACACACACACATATATACATATATACATACACACACACACACATATATATATATACATATACACACAATATATATACACACAATATATATATACACACTTTTTATTTATTTATTTATTTATTTACTCTAATTTTTACTCTACTCTACTCTCTTACTCTACTTCTACTTTTACTCTACTCTACTTTGGCCTACTTACTCTACTTACTTACTTACTCTATTTCATTTACTTCTATTTCATTTCCTACTTACATTGTAATAAGCTAGATTTTTATAATCACCCCCATAAAAATCTGGGCTAATACAGTTATAAATATAATTGCTAAAACCTTTAAAAAACAGCAGTAAAAATATACATATAAACATATACATATACATATACATACATACATATACACATACATACACACACACACACAAATATAAATATTATACATATATGACAATTTATCCAGCTAAGGCCTTCTGGACTGTTATGGAGGAATTCTGTGCGATAATGCATGGACAAAGAAACCAAAATTCTCTGTCTCCTTAAGTCGGGGGGTGGAGAAGAAAGCAATTGTGGGATAAGATCAGAAGTGGGATCCAACCAGTTCTCACCGCTTCTCTAGAAGTGGTTACTAATTTTTTCTGAGTGCCGAGAAGGGGTTACTAACGCAGCCTCCCTGCCCAATAGGGACTGGAGGGGCGTGTGTGAGGTGGCCCCACTGTTTGAATCCCACCACCACCGGAACCTGTTATTAAAATTTTTGGATCCCACCGTTGGAGAAGATCCAGCAGAACAATTAGGACATCCAGTTTGCAGGTGTTCAAACATTATTTAGTAGAGAGAAAATTCCAAGCTGACTGTAAAGTGCTTCATTTTAACCCTGACATTTCCCAGTTGTGGAATTATCTATCCTATAGGTTGCGAGACAAACCTACCCTTTTCATCTCACAGTTTGCAATCGCGAAGGCAACAGCTGATTATTCCGAGTAATCAGTTTATCAAAAAATAAGATAGCAGAGATGCAAATTACCCCATAGGCTGATTCCAAATGGCCGGCTCTGCCCTGTCCTTGCCCCGCTCTGGTGCAAATGTCAGGAGGAGGAGGAGGAGGAGGAGGAGGAGAAGGAGAGTTTGGATTTATATCCCCCTTTCTCTCCTGCAGGAGACTCAAAGGGGCTGACAATCTCCTTGCCCTTCCCCCCTCACAACAAACACCCTAGAGGTGAGGTGGTGGGCTGGAGAGAGAGTCCCCGGCAGAAGCTGTGGACTAGGCCCAAGGTCACCCAGCTGGCGCAGGTGGGAGTGCACCAGGTGCGTAATCTGGAATTCCCCCAGATATAAAGCCTCCACAGCTCAGGCGGCAGAGCTGGGGAATCAAACCCGGGTTCCTCCAGATTACATACACGAAAGCATCTCTAACTCCTAATGAAGTTTAGGATTTATATCCCCCTTCCTCTCCTGGTAAGGAGAGGACTCCAAAGGGGCATGACAAACTCTTTCCTTTCCCCCCAACAAACACCCTGTGAGGTAGGTGGGGCTGAGAGAGGCTCCGCAAAGAACCGTGTGACTAGCCTAAGGTCACCCAGCGCTGGTATGTGGTTGGAGAGTACAAGCTAATCGAATTCAGTTCCCCAAGATAAGCCTCCTACAAGTGGTGCAGAGCTGGGAATCAAACCCAGTTCTCTTAGGATTAGAGTGCACCTTGCTCTTGAACCACTACACCACGCTTGGCTCTTTAAAGTGTTGGAACAGGACCCTAGAAGTTTGTTGTACCAGCAACTCAGTCTCAGCAAGTATTAGGATGGGAGACTTCCAAAGAACATTGGGTCATGACACAGAGGCAAACTACCTCCAAACATCTCTTGCCTTAAAAATCCTACTGGGTCACCATAAATCAGCTTGGGTTTTGATGGTAGCTCTCGTCTCCCAATGAAATCAATGCATTTGGACAGAGATAACAACATCACCTAGGATTGGACTGCAGCAGTGGGCATGAGGAGGTTAAGAGCTCAGTGGTATCTAATCTGACCCGAGGAACTGGTTTGGATTCCCCAGCTCTGTCACGCTTCGAGCTTTCGTGGGAGTGGCAGCTTTCATCTGGGGGAATTCAGGATTAGCCATAATAATGTGGCACTAAGGTGACTCACGATGGTGCCACCTTGTGGAACCCGATCAGTATGCGCTGTTGCGTGACGCAACGCATCAGCTCTCACACGCAAGAGCACACTGCATGCAACTGCAGGGGTCGCAGTAGGAGAGCCACCGGCCTTCTGGGAGAGCTTCCGCAGAAGGCAGCCACCACAGGGCTGTGGAAAGTGCTGCAGCACCCCAGAATGCTCCTGTTCTGCGCTCAACAGGAGCCAGCAGGCTGCCAGCATTTACTGCCTTGCACCCCAGAAGGCAGTGAGGCAGCCTCCCAAAAAATCGGGAGCAAATGGGAAGGAACCCAAGGGACAACATTGTAGCAAAGGCGGGACTCAAGTCCCGGGCCAAAGCTGGACGGGCTGGTCAGCCTACTGTACACTCCCACACACGCCAGCTTGGTGACACGCCAGCTTCTCGGAGCTCTCTCAGCCCCACCTACCTCACAGGTCGGCTTCTTCTTCTTCTTCTTCTTCTTCTCTTTCTTTCTCTCTTTTTCTCTTTCTTCTTTCTCTCTCTTTCTCTCTTTCTTCTTTCTTCTTCTTCTTCTTCTTCTTCTTCATGGTCAAATTCTATATAATGGGTATTAACAGTGATGTCTTTTCTCTGTTAAAGCTCATTTGTAAGTTGAACAAGTGCAGCCACGGTGAGTTCACTCCTCAGATTAGAAGAATCTATTTCAACCGTCGGCCTTTGATGTGAACTAATGGAACTGTCAACTCTTTTCTGCCGCCCGGCCCTCCTGGTTGAGAAACCACGGAGTTGACTTTATCCAAGGACAAAGGCAGAAGAAGAGATACACTGTAAGAAAGGCTGCAGCCAGTAGGGAGCAAATGGGTGTAGAGATATACCTACAGCAGGGTCCCAAACATAGTGCCCATGGACACTCAAAGAAGAAGAGGAGGAGGAGGAGTTTGGATTTATACCCCACCTTTCTCTCCTGTAAGGAGACTCAAAGGGGCTGACAATCTCCTTGCCCTTCCCCCCTCACAACAAACACCCTGTGAGGTAGGTGGGGCTGAGAGAGCTCCGAGAAGCTGTGACTAGCCCAAGGTCACCCAGCTACGGCATGTGGGAGTGCACAGGCTAAATCTCGAATTCCCCAGGATAAGCCTCCACAGCTCAGGGCGGCAGGAGCCTGGAATCAAAACCCGGTTCCTCCAGATTAGATACACGAGCTCTTAACCTCCTACACCACTTCTGCCCCCAACTCAATACTAACTCAATAGGCATAGTTTGTGTGTATGCATCAAAATGTTTTTAAACACTGTGTTCCATTTAAAAGACCTCCTGTGGGCGTGGGTAAATTCCAATTTTCTGGTCCGCTTGGCAGCCATTTTCTCCCACAGTAGCTGTTTTTTCCCAACACTATCAAGAGGGTTTTTATTTTTATTTTTAATTGGCCCTAGAATACTGTCACACCAATATGCCACAGCTGAATTTTCAGCTTTCATTTTTATAAAGTATGTCCCTAGCTAGGTTTGTCAGGTACCCCTGGTCAATGAGTGGGAACGGGGAGGGGAAGACTTACTGCCAGTAGGGAGGACTAGCCTGGCATTTCCCATCCATACTGCTGGTGATGTAGCTTATTATCACTCTCAAGCGCATCACGGTAGAAGTGACATCATTGGACAACAGGTACGTAAGTTTTGTATTTTGGCAAAAACTCTACGGTAGAAGCCATATGTTAGAATGTGCTGCTGCATTGTCAGTGTCACGATGATGTCACTTCCAGAATACACTGGAAGTGACATCACCGCATCACCCAAAACAGGTCTGAAATGCAGGGCTAGTGTAACCCCCATGCTCAGAATGGGTTGACCCAGAAAGGGGCGGAGACTCAAAGCAGCAGGAGGCTGCAGAGGCTCATGTAGTTTGGGAGGAGACGAGGCTGCCAGATTCGGACCTTGGTTGGTATAAGCCCTTAACACCTTGTTAAGGTAACTGCAATGTTGTTGGGAACTAGTGGGAAGGGAGTTGTTTATTTTTGCTATGTTGTCAATGTTGGAGTTTATTGTTTCAGGGTTTTTTGTGTGTGTTTGTAATGGGTGAGAGTTCTCCTGGAAACCTTCATCATGTTGAATCCTGTTCATCAAGCCCTTGGAGTCTTCAGGAGCCAACCCACTTGCAGGAAGAATTGGACTTGGCAGTATCAGTAGACTGTAAATATAAGGACTTGAAAATGCAACCTGAACAGGACCTTGAAGTGTGATGTTCAATGTTGATGTTTGATGTTCTATGTTAAGAAACCATTTTGTTTTTTTTAAATTTGTTGTTGCAAACTCATTCCAAGTTTCTGCCCCACAGAACCCACAAGCTGAGGTTACACCTGCTGCGATTGTGTCCACGGGAGACAGTACGTCTCTTCAGCCTTCTGTTCTCCTGACCCATCTGCGCAAGCCTTGGCGGAAAGAGGAATTAGGTTCCCCCTGATCCATAAAATAAATCTAGAAAAGCACTGAGATAATTGGATTTTATTTGGGATCTTTCCTTCCCAGGAATTAGCATTCAGTACAAATCATATCCATCTCTTATACAGTCCTAATTTGCTGAAATTCATGACTCTGGGGAGGGTGTTTTTTGAAAAGACCCAAAGCGCAGAGGCCGACATTTTTGCAGCTGAATTCATGCATAGAGAAAATCTGGCCAACTTGCAAACTCAGGGAAATAAGGTCCCTCCAGTCACCGGGGAGGAAGCCGGTCTGTCGAAGGCGCCTCTGATTGAAATCTATCGAACAAGGTGCAGCTGACGGAGCACAAACGTTTTGCCCTGCCGAAAATGGGAGAACTGAAGGCAACATAAATACAGAAAAATATACCAAAATCGAAGAAGAAGAAGAAGAAGAAGAAGAGGAGGAGGAGGAGGAGGAGGAGGAGGAGGAGGAGGAGGAGGAGGAGGAAGGAGGAGGAGGAGGAGGAAGAAGAAGAGGAGGAGGAGGAGGAGGAGGAGGAGGAGGAGGAAGAGGAAGAGGAAGAGGAAGAGGAAGAGGAAGAGGAAGAGGAAGAGGAAGAGGAAGAGGAAGAGGAAGAGGAGTTTGGATTTATATCCCCCCTTTCTCTCCTGCAGGAGACTCAAAGGGCTGATAATCTCCTTTGCCCTTCCCCCCTCACAACAAACACCCTGTGAGGTAGGTGGGGCTGAGAGAGCTCCGAGAAGCTGTGACTAGCCCAAGGTCACCCAGCGTGCGTGTGTGGGAGTGCACAGGCTAACATGAATTCCCCAGATAAGCCTCCACAGCTCATGCGGCAGAGCTGGGAATCAAACCCGGTTCCTCCAGATTAGATACACGAGCTCTTAACCTCCTACGCCACTGCTGCTCATTCCGCCAAGGGATATTTTAGGACAATCAGTCCAAACCATTTATTTGTTTATGCAATTTCCATTTATAGTTTCTCACTGAGACTCAAGGCGGATTAGACAGCATGAGACAATTTGCATCAACAGCAAGGGGACAGTCAGTAAACAACACATTAGAAGCTGGGGTGGCAGAAATCTGAAAAGAAACAATAGATCTCCAAACAGAGCTGAAACAAAGCCTAAACTTTAATACAACGTGTTAAATGAGGCAGGTGCAGACATACTGACAGCAACAGATGGGAGACACTGGCCCTTTCCACACAGACCTTTCAAAACCTTTTGAGGCCGGAAATAAAACGTTTCTTTTGGAGTTCCGCATTGTTTTTACCCCCAAAACGTTTTATTTTCGAGCCTCAAAACATTATAAATGAATTCCCCTTTAAAACAATTCTTGGGGCTGAAACATTGTCGAGACATTTTCACTGGCGATATCTCTTTAAAACATTTCACAACGCTCTCTGCTGTCCCTGATCTTCCTCCTCGGGGCCATTTTGTAAGCTCGCTCTCCACCGGTCGCTTGTTTGTTAGAACTGTTCTTTAATTGGTTGTGGTGGGTTTTCCGGGCTGTGTGGCCGTGGTCTGGCCGGAAGGCTTTCCATGGAGTTCCGCATTGTTCCGGGCTGTGTGGCCGTGGTCAAAGGCAATTGGTTTAATCCGGCCATGAAAGCCTTTGACAATACATTTTCTTTAATTCTTTTTAATGGAGGGTGGGGTCATCTTTGATGCATTGAGTATATGAAGAGCAGAGGACCACACCACAAGGCTTTGAAGCATAAGAACATAAGAACAAGCCAGCTGGATCAGACCAGAGTCCATCTAGTCCAGCTCTCTGCTACTCGCAGTGGCCCACCAGGTGCCTTGGGGAGCTCACGTGCAGGATGTGAAATCAATGGCCTTCTGCTGCTGTTGCTGCTGCTCCTGAGCACCTGGTCTGCTAAGGCATTTGCAATCTCAGATCAAGGAGGATCGAGATTGGTAGCCAGAGATCGACTTCTCCTCCATCAATCTGTCCAAGCCCCTTTTAAAGCTATCCAGGTTAGTGGCCACCACCACCTCCGGTGGCAGCATATTCCAAACACCAATCACACGTTGCGTGAAGAAGTGTTTCCTTTTATTAGTCCTAATTCTTCCCCCCAGCATTTTCAATGGATGCCCCCTGGTTCTAGTATTGTGAGAAACAGAGAAAAATTTCTCTCTGTCAACATTTTCTACCCCATGCATAACAGGAGCAGACTTCAATCATATCCCCCCTCAGCCGCCTCCTCTCCAAACTAAAGAGCCCCAAATGCTGCAGCCTCTCCTCATAGGGAAGGTGCTCCAGTCCCTCAATCATCCTCGTTGCCCTTCTCTGCACTTTTTTCGTCACATGGGAGGCGGAACGTTGCCCCCCCGCCACACACACACACACCCCAAATCCATACACTGACTTCAAGACCTGGTGCAAAAAAAGTTGTTTGGTTGTGGTAGGGGAGGGCAGCCGCCCATGGGGAGGGGAGACGCTCAGATTTTTCACCGGGCTGCATTTCCCCTTAGATACGCCTCTGCTCCTTTGCTTCCCAAGTTGATGAAGATCAGCCAGCCTGGATTGTCAACGTCAGCACTTCGTCCTGTTACCTGCGCAGAAGAATCTTCCTGAATAATTCAGTTTTGCATAATTTGCTGAAAGCCAGGAGGGGGGGGGGAGGGAGCCGTCCTGACCAGCCCATCAGCTGGAGGCCGCAGCAGAGAATCTACAGGGATTGTTGCTCGTTTCAACAGACTGCCCGTTGGAGGGCTGGTGAAGTAGGGCCAGTTTTGCCACAGGTGATCCAAGGCTTTTCTC
The DNA here is from genome assembly GCF_021028975.2 of Sphaerodactylus townsendi. Lineage (NCBI taxonomy): Eukaryota > Metazoa > Chordata > Lepidosauria > Squamata > Sphaerodactylidae > Sphaerodactylus > Sphaerodactylus townsendi. Next base: position 182,005,722 of record NC_059426.1, read on the forward strand.
CCCAGCCTCTTGCCTGCTCCTCATATTTCTTCCCACTTTGTCAATCTGCTTCCTTATTATCTATTTATTATTATTGATTCCGTATCTGCTCATCTGCACCACTCCTTGCTAGGTTCTGATAGATTTCCTGGCGGCTGCAGGAGGAGGAATCAGCCACGGAATTCTTCTGCACTTCACACATAAGCTCTGTTGAACTAGATGCCTTTTAATCTGCACAGCCAGTCAGAAGCCCTGCTGGGCAGAGGAGGAGGAGGAGGAGGAGGAGGAGGAGGAGGAGGAAGAAGAAGAGGAGGAGGAGGAGGAGGAGGAAGAAGAGGAAGAAGAGGAAGAAGAGGAAGAAGAAGAAGAGGAGGAGGAGGAGGAGGAAGAAGAAGAAGAAGAAGAGGAGGAGGAGGAGGAGGAGGAGGAGGAGGAGGAGTTTAGATTTATATCCCCCCTTTCTCTCCTGCAGGAAACTCAAAGGGGCTTACAATCTCCTTGCCCCTCCCCCCTCACAACAAACACCCTGTGAGAACAAGAAGAAGAAGAAGAAGAAGAAGAAGAAGAAGAAGAAGAAGAAGAAGAAGAAGAAGAAGAAGAAGAAGAAGAAGAAGAAGAGGAAGAGGAAGAGGAAGAGGAAGAGGAAGAGGAAGAGGAAGAGGAAGAGGAAGAAGAAAGGAGGAGGAGGCTTACAAGCTCCTTTCCCTTCCTCTCCCCACAACAGACACCTGGTGAGGTAGGTGGGGCTGAGAGAGTGCTGAGAGAACTGTGACTAGCCCAAGGTCACCCAGCTGGGATGTAGGAGTGAGGAGACAAATCTGGTTCACCAGACAAGCCTCTGCCACTTAGGTGGAGGAGGGAGGAATCAAACCCGGTTCTCCAGACTAGAATCCACTTGCTCTTAACCCCTACACCACACTGGCTCTCATAGTAGCTCTCATAGTGGGGAAAGAATTGGATTTAGCAGCTTACAAGTTCCTTTTCCTACCCCTCCCTACAATAGACTCCTTGTGAAGAAGGCGAAGGTGTAGGGGGAGGAGAATGGTGCCCGGTGCAACACCTGCTATGGGCAAACCCCCCCCCCCCATGCACACAATATCACAATTCCCTGCCTCCCATGTGACCCACTGGCATGCGCCCAGGGACATGTGACCCCAAATGTGCCTGTGAGCGCTCCATGTCTGATTAGCCCAAGGTCACCCAGCAGGAACGCAGGACTGTGGGAACACATCTGGTTCATCGGATAAGCCTCCGCCACTCAGGTGGAAGAGAGGGGAATCAAACCTGGTTCTCCAGATTACCTGCTCTTAATCACTATACCATGCTGGCCCCATCTGGCTCCAGCCACTCGAAGGGCACCAAGGCAGACATCAACAGGTGTCCCTGTGCTTACAGGCACCACGTTAGGGAATGCTGACCTAGACTGATTTTCCAGGGGATTCGGCCTGGCTCTGTGCCTCCACTCCAGCTTCTTGAGTGCTGTAATGCTATTATTATTAATAATCATATTTATTAAATGTCTATAGCGACCAATTGGCCATGCTGGCAGGGGCTGATGGGAATTGTAGTCCATAACATCTGGAGTGCCAAAGGTTCGCCACCACGGAATTAGAGTATTGTGCCCAGACTGAGAGAAGTAATTGCACCACTCTACTCGGCATTGGTCAGACCTGGAATACTGTGTTCGGTTCTGGGCACTGCAGTTCAAGAAGGATACGGACAAGCTGGAATGGGTCCAGAGGAGGGCGACCAAAATGGTCAGAGGTCTGGAATCCATGCCCTACAAAGAGAGACTGAGGGAGCTGAGTATGCTTAGTCTGGAGAAGAGAAGGTTAAGGGGGGATGTGACAGCCATGTTGAGATATTTGAAGGGATGCCATGTTGAAGCAATGTGAAATTTAGAGCCCTAATTTTATTATATTGTACGTATTTATTGAATGTGCTCTTTTTGTTATTTTAGATTATATCAGTTGTTGTACACCGCCCAGAGCCCTCCAGGGGTTGGCGGTATAGAAATCGAGTGGATAGATAGATAGATAGATAGATAGATAGATAGATAGATAGATAGATAGATAGATAGATAGATAGAGAGAGAGAGAGAGAGAGAGAGAGAGAGAGAGAGAGAGAGAGAGAGAGAGAGAGAGAGAGAGATACCCTGTTTCCCCTAATATAAGACATCCCCGAAAAATAAGACACAGTAGAGGTTTTGCTGAAGTGCGAAATATAAGGCATCCCCCGAAAGTAAGACATAGCAAAGTTTTTGTTTGGAAGCATGCCCGACAAACAGAACACAGAAAAATAAGACATCTCCTGAAAATAAGACATAGCGCATCTTTGGGAGCAAAAATTAATATAAGACACTGTCTTATATTCGGGGAAACACGGTAGATAGATAGATAGATAGATAGATAGATAGATAGATAGATAGATAGATAGATAGATAGATAGATAGATAGATAGATAGATAGATAGATAGATAGATAGATAGATAGATAGATAGATAGATAGATAGATAGATAGATAGATAGATAGATAGATAGATAGATAGATGGATGGATGGATGATGGATGGATGGATGATGGATGGATGGATGGATGGATGGATGGATGGATGGATGGATGGATGGATGGATGATGGATGATGGATGGATGGATGGATGGATGGATGGATGGATGGATGGATGGATGGATGGATGGATGGATGGATGGATGGATGGATGGATGGATACCCTGTTTCGCCAAATATAAGACATCCCCTGAAAATAAGACGTAGTAGAGGTTTTGCTGAAGTGTGAAATATAAGGCATCCCCTGAAAGTAAGACATAGCAAAGTTTTTGTTTGGAAGCATGCCCGACGAACAGAACACAGAAAAATAAGACATCCCCTGAAAATAAGACATAGCGCATCTTTGGGAGCAAAAATTAATATAAGACACTGTCTTATTTTCGGGGAAACACAATAGACAAACAGACAGACAGACAGACAGACAGACAGACAGACAGACAGACAGACAGACAGACAGACAGACAGATGTTGTTTTCTGCTGCCTCAGAGACTAGGGCACGGAATAATGAGTTCAAGATGCAGGAAAAGAGATTCCACCTAAACACGAAGAAGAACTTCCGGACCGTCAGGGCTCCTGCACAGGTTTCACTAGAACTGCAATCGCAGAGCAGAGGTAATGACCGATGCTTCCTATATTAACTTTTGAAGCGAGAAATAAATTAATTGCCGCCGCAAACAAAACTATTTTAGCAGCGCAGGGGGAGCGAGCTAATAAAGCTGGCGCAACTGCCACAGGAAGAATGGGAGTAAATTAAAATAGATGAGACGCCATAAAAGGTGACGACAAGTTCCCCCAGAACAAGAAAATCATTACATCCACCGGAGTCCGAGCTTAATGGCTGGTGCGGGGATGCACACGCGCTTGACTCAGCCGGTCATAAATCCATTTTAAGGCCACATTCTCCAATTTGGAAGTGAGACGGAAGGATGGGGAGAAATGATATTGAGACCCACTTAGGAAGCAACCAGAGAGGAGTGGCCAGGCCACCCAGATGAAGCTTTTTTGGGGAGCAGCAGTGGCGTAGGAGGTTAAGAGCTCGTGTATCTAATCTGGAGGAACCGGGTTTGATTCCCAGCTCTGCCGCCTGAGATGTGGAGGCTTCTCTGGGGAATTCATGTTAGCCTGTGCACTCCCACACACGCCAGCTGGGTGACCTTGGGCTAGTCACAGCTTCTCGGAGCTCTCTCAGCCCCACCCATCTCACAGGGTGTTTGTTGTGAGGGGGGAAGGGCAAGGAGATTGTCAGCCCCTTTGAGTCTCCTGCAGGAGAGAAAGGGGGGATATAAATCCAAACTCCTCTTCCTCTTCCTCTTCCTCTTCCTCCTCCTCCTCCTCCTCCTCCTCCTCTTCTTCTTCTTCTTCTTCTTCTTCTTTTTCTTCTTCTTCTTCTGGGAGCCAAAATAGAGTCCTTTCCTTGGTTTGGATTTAGGGAGGCAATTTGTGACGATTAGCCACTTTCCTGCGTGTCCTTGCCCTCCCAGTCACCACCCGCGTGGTGTAGCAGTTAAGCGTGGTGGACTCTACTCCAGAGAACCGGGTTTGATTCCCCGCTCCTCCACGTAAATGCTGGGCTGTATCAATAGGAGTATAGTGTCAAGATCACTCTACTGCCGGATATGTGACGTGGCTGGCAGCTGCTGGTAACCATGCCTGCAATCTTCAATTTTCAGAGTCTACTCACAGTAATCTTGCTCCTTGTATGTACCTGTGCATACATAAGATCCTTGGCTCCCAAATTACTGGATAACAATCAAACTGGATTACTGGGTATATTCTGGAAGTGTGCCAGGATTGGTGAATGGAAGAGCCCTTATGTTGCTGTGTGCTGTATAGCAATGGCCTTCAGTATTCTGTTTATACAGTAACAGTTGTGGAAAAAAAAATCTGGAAAATGTCTGCAGTAAAACTACAACGGAATAAAAGACCCTGGGAAACCGAAAAAGTATTCTACACCTTAATTACCCACTGGACAATACAAAATTATGACAAGTTCCATATTTTCTGTTATAGAAGAGAGGTGCATTAATTTGTAATATTTCATTTATTAACAGTCATGTTTGTAGATTTTCCATATTCTTTCATGTGGATTGTATTATGAATTTCAATGGAGATTTTTAACATGCATGGCTAGTGTCAAGATTGAGGGATGTAATTGTACCTCTTGATTCTGCATTGGTTGGACCTCACCTGGAATATTGTGTGCAGTTCTGGGCACCACAATTCAGGAAGGATATTGACAAGCTGGAACGGGTTCAGAGGAGGGCAACCAAAATGGTCAAAGGTCTGGAATCCATGCCTTACAAGGAGAGACTTAGAGAGCTGGGGATGTTTGGTTTGGTGAAGAGAAGGTTAACAGGTGACATGATAGCCATGTTTACATATTTGAAGGGAATGTCATGTTGGTGAGGGAGCAAGCTTGTTTCTTGCTACTCCAAAGACTAGAACCAGGAGTAATGGGTTCAAGGAGAAGGAAAAGAGATGCCACCTAAACCTCAGGAAGAACATCCTGACCATCAAGGCCAGAGGTGGGATCCAGCAGGTTCTCACAGGTTCCCGAGAGTAGGTTACTAATTATCGGTGTGTGCCGAGAGGGGGTTACTAATTGGTGATTTTGCCCCTTGATTTTTGCCTTAGTTACACCCCTCCTCTCAGCAGTAGCGCGCAGAACTTGAAGCAGTCTAGCAGGAGGTGCACCAGTGTACGTGGCAGCCTGCGCCTGCGTGCATTCGTTTCCCGCCCAAGGACCGGCACAGTGGCTGCGTCCTTGCCATAGCCCCACCCAGAAATGACCCACCCCCAGAATGCCTGGCCATGCCCCCGTCGTGCCCCGCCCAGCCCCATTGGCGCTACGCCACAGTTTGAATCCCACCACCATGGGAACCTGTTACTAAAATGTTTGGATCCCACCACTGATCATGGCTGTTGGACAGTGGAATTCACTGCCTCGGAGTGTGGTGGAGTCTCCTTTTTTGGAGATTTTTAAAGAGAGGCTGGATGGTCACCTGACAGGAGTTCTTTGACCAGAGGTGGGATCCAGCAGGTTCTCACCAGTTCCTGAGAGTGGGTTACTAATTATTTGTGTGTGCCGAGAGGGGGTTACTAATTGGGTCGGCTTTCCCAACTCCACGCCCTTGACTCCCCGAGAGGCATCCTGCCTTTGAGCGTGAAGGTTCCATATAGCAATTGCGACTAATAATGTAACTCCCTGAACTGGGTTAATCCCTTTCAGGTCCTGCAATTCATTGATTCTCAGCCTTTCGTACCTTTTATCTCGCCAGTCTCTATCAAAGAACCTGTGTGTTTCACCATTGCTTGTTTCATATTTGTGAGTTTGGGCATTTTCTATAGTGTGATAATGATTTAGAAATGACCTGGGGCAAAAAAAAAATGGGGGGGGTCGTGGTGGGGTGGCTGTGCAGGGGGGGGGGCTTCCAACCCAGGTTTTGCTCAGGGCTCAGGTTTGCCGAGGTACGCCTCTGCCCCCTTTGCTGATGGGGGGCTGGCGAGGGAACCTGTTACTAAAATTTTTGGATCCCACCACTGGCTTTGACCATGTGTTCCTGCATGGCAGGGGTATTGGGCTTGATGGCCCTTGAGGTCTCTTCCAACCTTGTGGTTCTATGTTCTTATTGTGCGAATCCAGCAGGGCTCAAAGTCCAGGGGACTGAATTTTAAAGCCCGCTTCTGTCGAAGCCAGCAGTGTGTTTTACTAGTCTGAGGAAAGCTGACAAACTATTTCACTGTGGCATTTTCCGAATCACCAAAGGCGGTTCTGCATTGGATTGTGTGCCACAAATCTCGGATATGGAAGGGGAAACTCCCAGAGATCGGAATGTCGGCTCAAACAGCATGTTGGGAAATGCACCGAGTGAGTTATTAACACTACAGCCAGTTATTTATTGACTTTCCCCTTGCTTCTGGCCAGGAGATCGAGATATATTGCCTTTCTGTGGCCAGCTGCCTCCGACCAAGTACCTAATGAGGACGAGAGAGAGAGTTACAGCAAACCAGCGGCAATAAAGCACATGATTTTTAATCAACAATGCCACCAGTGAGACAAAGGAAGAACGATAAAAGGCCTGATTCGGCTTAGCAAGTTGAATACCACCACCTCCCCAAGAGCACAAACCTGTGGAGAGCTAGCGTGGCCCGTGCCATAAACAAGGATGATGTATGGTCTTGGTGGCATGGCTTCGGGATACACCTGTCAAAAGGAGACTAAGAACAGGATGTCCACTTGATGATTCTCCTTCAGGTTGCCAGCTCTGCCTTTAAAAAAACTCATTCAGGTTTGGGGTTCATGCCTGGAAAGAGAAGAATTTGAGGAAAGGAGGGAGTTCTGAGAGGATTTGAGGCCAAAGGCCTATTATGTGTGGAGTGCTTTGCTCAGGACTCTTCACTGCACAGTGCTGGAGGAAGAAGAAGAAGAAGAAGAAGAAGAAGAAGAAGAAGAAGAAGAAGAAGAAGAAGAAGAAGAAGAAGAAGAAGAAGAAGAAGAAGAAGAAGAAGAAGAAGAAGAAGAAGAAGAAGAAGAAGAAGAAGAGAAGAGGAGGAGGAGGAGGAGGAGGAGGAGGAGGAGGAGTTCGGATTTATATCCCCCCTTTCTCTCCTGCAGGAGACTCAAAGGGGCTTACAATCTCCTTGCCCTTCCCCTCACAACAAACACCCTGTGAGGTAGGTGGGGCTGAGAGAGCTCCCAGAAGCTGTGACTAGCCCAAGGTCACCCAGCTGGCATGTGTGGGAGTGCACAGGCTAATCTGAATTCCCCAGATAAGCCTCCACAGCTCAGGCAGCAGAGCTGGGAATCAAACCCGGTTCCTCCAGATTAGATACACGAGCTCTTAACCTCCTACGCCACTGCTGCTCTCTGATGTCAGATTCCCATTCATTGGAATCAGATTTTATCATGATAATAGAAGGCAGCGGTAAATCCAATGAAATTTATTGATTCATTACGAGATGTGATTTATAGCCCTTCGTTTTAAAAAAAATCTGGAGATCAAATTAGACTTGATTGAAGATTATGCATTTTCCTGTCTAAAGAGGGGCTTTCTGTTTGACCTAAGAGTCAAGTTGTCGCTGACTCAAAAGTCACTGGCACTAGCTGTGGAGAAACGTCGCACTGACCTGATTTCCAGTAATCCATCCTGAGATCAGCCAGCGCGGACTTGCATGAGAAATGCCTTCCAGCAGCTTTTCTCAGAAATATGTCAGGCCTCAAGAGCATGTCAAGAGCATGTCAAGAGCAGCAGTGGCGTAATGGCTAAGAGCAGGTGCACTCTGATCTGGAGGAACCGGGTTTGATTCCCAGCTCTGCCGCCTGAGCTGTGGAGGGTTATCTGGGGAATTCAGATTAGCCTGGGCACTCCCACACACGCCAGCTGGGTGACCTTGGGCTAGTCACAGCTTTCCGGAGCTCTCTCAGCCCCACCTCCCTCACAGGGTGCTTGTTGTGAGCGAGGGGGAAGGGCAAGGAGATTGTCAGCCCCTTTGAGTCTCCTACAGGAGAGAAAGGGGGATATAAATCCAAACTCTCTTCTTCTTCTCCCTGCTGGTATTTGCAAGCGTCTGTCACACTTCAGTTACTAAGGGGTTAAACTGTCTGCGTGTAAATAAGCTGATGAGGTCATTGTTTTATGACCTGACTTATTGATTATGCATTGGTCAGTCAGGCTACCATTGCTCACATGTTAGTAAGCTAATACGTATTCCTGATGTCGGCGGAAAGTTCTCAACCTGGGGTCGGACCTTTGGGTCAAATGAATCTACCACTTTCACAGGGGGGGGCTCTTTCCAAGACTCTCTGCATCAGGGTTCTCCATCTGTAAAATGGATAAATGTTAGGGTTGGGGGTCACCACAACATGAGGAACTGTATTAAAGGGTTGCAGCATTAGGAAGGTTGAGAACCACTGATCTCATGTTATAAAGTCACCTCTTTTCTTTGTTCACTGCACATGTTCAGAGCCACGAGGCGACATAACAGATAGAAAGCAAGATGTAGTCCTAGATTGTGATTTCTACTGTAAATATGTAACAGAGCAGTATAGCATTTGTTGTTTTATTCCACGTAACCCTTCCATTAAGCTAGTGAACTATTTTTTTAATACAAAAAGCGACTCAAAAGTATCTCTGGCTATTTTCTTTTCCACACGAGAGACTGCGTCTGCATCTCTGCTACGAAGTATCTCTATGGAATATATTCACCTACACTCCTGCAGTGAAGGTACCGTTTCCTGGAGATTTGGGGTAGTGTTTGGGGAGGGGAATGAGCTCCGCCAAGATGTGATTCCATACATTCTGCCCTCTGAAGTTGCTCTCCCTTCGAGAATTGATCTCTATAGTTCACGCATTCCAGAGCCGACGTTCTTGTCCCTTAATATCAAACCTTTCTGGCCACTGCTTTGGCCATCAGACACAAATGTCAAAAATAACATTTCTAAACTTTAAACGTTAGGGAAACCTTAAGGGGATAAACACATATACATATACAGCAGTGGCGTAGGAGGCTTAGAGCTCGTGTATCTAATCTGGAGGAACCGGGTTTGATTCCCAGCTCTGCCACCTGAGCTGTGGAGGCTTATCTGGGGAATTCAGATTAGCCTGTGCACTCCCTCACACGCCAGCTGGGTGACCTTGGGCTAGTCACAGTTCTTCGGAGCTATCTCAGCCCCACCTACCTCCCAGGGGGTTTGTTGTGAGGGGGGAAGGGCAAGGAGATTGTCAGCCCCTTTGGAGCCGCCCCTACAGGAGAGAAAGGGGGATATAAATCCAAACTCTTCTTCTTCTTCTTCTTCTTCTTCTTCTTCTTCTTCTTCTTCTTCTTCTTCTTCTTCTTCTTCTTCTTCTTCTTCTTCTTCTTCTTCTACTTATAGGCAAGACTTTCCTAAACCTAACAAGAACAAAACCTTAAACTTTTTAATCTGCCTGAGTAACTCTTATTCAAACTTTAAAAAATCCCAGGAATGGCAAGTAAGGCATTATCATACATCTCAACTAAAAGAGGTTTTACTCCTAATCCTAGAAAGGCATGCAGACAAGAGGAAAAATCATATGTAACAGACTGGCATAGGCATACATATACGCTGTCGTCTCCTCTCGTGAGCCCTTTGTGGAGATCCTCCCCCTTGAACTACACAAGTCTCCGCGTCCCGGCATGCAGCCAGTGTAGCCAGGCAACCTGACTTCAGGAAAATATTTTGTTTATTTTCCTGTGGCAGTAACATAAGTGGGATGCGGGGGAGCAGGGGGCATGGGGGGGCCACCTGGAGCAGGTGTTGCACCGGCCGCCATTTTCCCTCACTGCTTCTCTGCTTTCTACCCCTCAGCCATCACCTCTCCCTACCCCGTTGGAGGCTGAAATTTCTGCACGGATATGCTGGGCAAAGCAGATGCCTGCCACATTCTTCATAGCAGCTCCTGAATTACTTTTGCCCCGTCAGGGTGATTATCTTTAACTTGGTTCTAAAGTGTTGCCGGATTTACAGCAAAAGTGATATATGTACTCCGAGGCTTGCCAGCAGAAGATCGCCGTTTACGAAGCCCCAGGAGACCAGGTGCTTTTAGCCCCGGCTCCATCAATTCATAAAATACTCCTCTAATGATCCAGTTTTGAATCTGTCTGGTGTTCTGTGCTCCAAGAGGCACCTTGGCCTTCTGGCTCCTGCCTGGGCTTCCCAACTTCCAGGTAGACCTTCCGATAGGAATTATTCTATCATCTCACCAGCATGGCCACCGCCAGCGTTTACAGAGGCTGATGGGAATTGTAGTTCCTGAACATCTGGAGAGCCGCAGGTTCCCTACCCCTGGACTAGAGGAAAGTGACCAGATTTTCACCTTTGCAACATGGGGCGCGCAGCACAGGAGCGCACTGCCTTTTGTGACGCACTGCCTTTTGTGCCCTGTCACAGGGCGGGAAACAGGGAAGCGCCCCAGAGGGCAGTGCGGCAGCCCAGGAGGCGCATGCGGCGGCAGGAGCGCACTGGCTTTTGCGGCGCTCCCTGAACCGGGGAGCGCTGCAAAAGGCAGTGCACTCCTGAGGCCGCGTGCACCTCCCGCACTGCCACACTGCCTAATCAGGAGAATTAAAAAACCCTGCGGGACAAATTGCTCAAAAGCGTGACTGTCCCGCCAAAAGCGGGACGTCTGGTCACCTTAATAGAGTTCTCCAGAATTGCAACTGGTCTCTAGATAATGGAGAGCTCTTCTCCTGGAGAAAATGGCTGCCACAGAGGATGGATTCTATGCCGAGGCGGAGCTTCCACGGGGACACCTGGGGACAAATGCCCCGAGGGCCTGCCACTGGGTCACGTGGGGGCAGAGAATCGCCCTCCATACCCCTCCTTCTTCCTCCTGGAGATGACCTGGTCTGTACTCTGAGGTGGGAACATGAGGGAAAGCAGCCACAAAGAGAGGGTGGCTCCGCTACAGACCTGTAAGGAACCAGTAAAATCCAGGCCAAAAGCAACTTTTCAAGTTCTTTATTGAGCTGGCATTCTAAGTCGATCACAAGCAATGCGGGAACTGGCCTCCCAACGTTCGAACAGTCTCTTTTACGGGCTCCCCACCTGTTCCCGCCAAAGTTAGATAAACACCCGTAGTTCCCATCCGAAAACTACATTGAAACAGTTTCACACAGACAGGCCAAAGAAACAGAAGATACAGATACTAGAAAGTACAGATACTAGAAACACTCCCCAATCTGGGCGTCCCACCAACTTGGTCAGACGAAAACCTTCCAAGGCTAAGTGGCAACTTTACGGACTGGGGCTGGGGGCAGGGAGCGCGCTTTCCCCCTGGGATCTGAGGCAGGGGAGGGTTGGGCCCTGGCGAGGGGAGGGTTTCACCAGAGGCACAGGGGGGCCCTCAGACGCAGCCCTGGCCTTCAGGCCCCGTCCTGGCCCAGTTCCACGGCCAGAGGTGCTACCTGCCCCAACAGCGGCACAGAGAGCTGTGGGCCGGGTGGGGCACTGCTGCCATGCTCCGCGCCCCCGCAGCTGCCCGTGGAGCGAGAAGGGAGCCAGCCTACCAGAAAGGCAACCCAAGCCAGCCTGGCTCTTTGCTGCTTTGCGGGAAGGCTCTTGGCAGGGGGCTGCGCCTGGCGTCCCTCAAGGCCCCGCCAGGCCCAGCCCACCAGGCTAAGGTAAGTGGGGCATGGGGAGCGGGGGGCGGAGGTGGATGATGGGGAGGGTGTTGTCCCAGGCACCATTTTCCTTCCCTACCACTCTCACTCTATGTTATGATACCTTCCAGAGCCCCATCCCCAAAGCCCACTCTCCCCAGCCTCCCCCCCCAAATATCCACACATTAAGAACATAAGAACATAAGAATGAGCCTGCTGGATCAGACCAGAGTCCATCTAGTCCAGCTCTCTGCTACTCGCAGTGGCCCACCAGGTGCCTTTGGGAGCTCACCTGCAGGAGGTGAAAGCAATGGCCTTCTGCTGCTGCTGCTGCTCCCGAGCACCTGGTCTGCTAAGGCATTTGCAATCTGAGATCAAAGAGGATCACGATTGGTAGCCATAGATCGACTTCTCCTCCATAAATCTGTCCAAGCCCTTTTTAAAGCTATCCAGGGTGGAGTGGTTATCACCACCTCCTGTGGCAAGGCAGCATATTGCCTAAACACCAATTCACACCAATTCTCGCGTTGAAGAAGTGTTTCCTTTTATTAGTCCTAATTCTTCCCCCCAGCATTTTCAATGAATGCCCCCTGGTTCTAGTATTGTGAGAAAGAGAGAAAAATTTCTCTCTGTCAACATTTTCTACCCTGTGCATAATTGTATAGACTTCGATCATATCCCCCCTCAGACGTCTCCTCTCCAAACTAAAGAGTCCCAACCAGGAGCTAGCTACCCTCCTCCTGTCCCTCTTCCACAAAAAGCAGCTTTGCAACACAACGCAAATGCCGTGGAAGGTTTTGCAAGGGCCCCCGCCATCTGCTTCTTCCGTCTCAGCCTCCATCTGATCAGGCTCCACTTCCCTCCCTGCCAGAGCCGTCCGCAACACACAGTTTACAAATCTGAAATCTTTTTTCCCCCTCCTAATTGTATTCTTTGTAAGGTGCTAATTACATTTGGGAACACAAAATACTTTACCCTAATTATGGTTATTGTTTAATAATTACAAAGCAGATGCGGCGCCGAAAGGAGCAGGATGAGACCCCCACGGCTCAGGTGCGTTCCCGAGTAAATAAATCCAGTCTTAAAAGATTATTATGCAACCAACAGGGGACAGATTGGGAGAGGCGGCGCTCACCGCACACCTGTTCCGTCGTGCGGGGCGCAATTGACGGAGGGGATTCACTGGAGCCGGAGGTGGCTGCGACCACCCGCCTCACTGCCTTTTCAAACGGATGAGAAGCTTTTGTGGAGGACACGCCATCGGCAGATGCTAACCATGATAGCTAGAGGGAGCCTCCCACTCTAGGCGCAGTCTACCTTTGAACTCTAGATGCTGCGGAAAATAATGGGGCTGATAGAACACTCCGGAGCTCACATGAACAGGGGTCTCCAACCTTTCTGACCCAGCAGGCGTCCGATATAGTGGGGTGGATGCAGCCACCAAATTGTTATTAAATTTAGGAAGTGCTGTCTTCCCCAAACACTCTCAGCCGCCATCGCCGCCATCCCTGCAGCTGCTCGTGGGGTGGTCCCTCTCACTCGTTGCATCATGGGGGTCCCTGCCACCGACCCCCATCGATTATAGAACAGCAACGTGAAAGCCATCAGTTCTCAAGGCCGCAGGAAGGACTATCAGCCCAACTGGTGTTTGGGCGCAATCGGAATTACTACAGGTTACAAAGTACAAAGGCAGCCGGAAACCAAAAGTAGAGAAAACCCATTACCGTGACAGAAACCAGGACCCTGTTTGATGTCAGCTGTGCCGCCTGACATTGGGTTTGCTTTCAATTTTCACAAAACAGTGAAAAGCCATGAGTTAAAAAACAGGACTTTCTCTCCTATTGCTCTAATCAGCTAATGAGGGCAACTTCCCCTCACCCAAAGAGCAGATTCTTTCACTCGGCTAGAAAAGTTGCATTTTCGAATTTCATCTCAGCTATAAAACACAGAAGGAGGTCTTTCCCCGTCAGCTCTGCCACCTGCAATACGGAGCTAACAGCCTACCCTGCTGTAAAGGTTAATATAATAATCCTTGTGAAGTTCTTCGAATCCTGCGAGTGGTAAGCAGAGGCCAAATACGACTATTATGACTTTGAACAAGTTAAGCTCCTGGAAACTGTTCAAGGGCTGCCCCCAAAAGAGATGCAACCAAAAGACCACAAAATCCCCGATGCAGTGCAACTGTGAACAAAGCATGAGGAATTGAGAATAAAACTGCAAGGATTGTCATGCCCGTATATAAAGCTGTTAAAGCGACCAAGTGACTTTGAGTAAAGTCTAGCGTGCCTCTGGTCGCCACATCTCAAAAAGGATATCGAAGAGATAGAAAAAGTGCAGAGAAGGGCAACGAGGATGAGTGAGGGACTGGAGCACCTTCCTTATGAGGAGAGGCTGCAGCGTTTGGGACTCTTTAGTTTGGAGAGGAGGCGTCTGAGGGGGGATATGATTGAAGTCTATAAAATTACGCATGGGGTAGAAAATGTTGACAGAGAGATTTTTCTCCCTTTCTCACAATACTAGAACCAGGGGGCATCCATTGAAAATGCTGTGGGGGAAGAATTAGGACCAATAAAAGGAAACACGTCTTCACGCAACGTGTGATTGGTGTTTGGAATATGCTGCCACAGGAGGTGGTGATGGCCACTAACCTGGATAGCTTTAAAAGGGGCTTGGACAGATTTATGAACTTGATTTATGGCTGCCAATCTTGATCCTCCTTGATCTCAGATTGCAAATGCCTTAGCAGACCAGGTGCTCGGGAGCAGCAGCAGCAGCAGAAGGTCCTTGCTTTCCCATCCTGCGTGTGAGCTCCCAAAGGCACCTGGTGGGCCACTGCGAGTAGCAGACAGCTGGACTATTTGTACTCTGGTCTGATCCAGCTGGCTTGTTCTTATGTTCTTATGAGTGTGCAAGAAAGGTCTGTCATTCAAGTGAAGAACTGAAAATACTTTGAGGTGGCATGCTGTCTGAACAAATAACATTTCGGTAAGCTGCTCTGAAATGAATTTCTGTGGACATCCAAAAACAACCACCAAATAGAATTCTAACCTCTCAACTAAATTGTGAGCAGAACAAAAATGCGATACTGAGTTACACCCCCCCCCCAAAAAAAAACAGTTCGTTGGACAGATAATATCTACTACTATGTTTCTGGGAAAAAAATACAGTCCTTTTTTTCATAACAGAGACCGGCACAGGCACCATCCAGGTTTCCAGATGAAATAAATTAAATGCCTTGCTAAGATGCAGCCAGAGCTTAAATCCTCAGGGTAAGGATTAAGCAGGATTAAACAGAGGGCACGCAGTTAATTGGGTGAGGTACTTCATTTACAAAGAATCAGCTCACCTGCCTACTTAGGAGATACTACTTTGACTTTGGTTGGTGCACACAGTTTATTTCGCCGTACATAGTGCATACTCTGTATTGAGGGTGTGCCCCGTGGTTATACGGGGTTATGGCATCCCTACCTGAGGTGCATTCTCTTGGTTTGAACACTTGGTTTGGAGAGAATTGTGTTGGCCTCACAAATCCCGACTGAAGAAGGAAGGAAGGAAAGAAGGGAGGAAGGAGGGAGGGAGGGAAGGAGGGAGGGAGGCAGGGAGGGAGGCAGGGAGGCAGGGAGGAAGGAAGTTTAGTTTAGTTTAGTTTAGTTTATTAGATTTGTATACCGCCCTACCCCCGAAGGGCTCAAAGCATAACATCAATAAACAAAGCATAACAAAGCATAACATCAATAAACAGGAAGTGAATAACATGGCATGAATAAATAAATAACATAGTATTTTAACCCAACATTCTAGCTGTAAAACATACAGCTTTCCGACATTGGATTTATAATAGTATAGCATCCACATAATACATCACTACATCCCATAACGTCACATATAACCAACAATAGTCATAAAATAACATCACCAATTATAAACAATGATAGCGGCATAAAAACAATAAGAAGAAAGCAACTTACATCTCAATAGCATACGTAAGACCCAAGAAGGAAGGAAGGAAGGAAGGAAGGAAGGAAGGAAGGAAGGAAGGAAGGAAGGAAGGAAGGAAGGAAGGAAGGAAGGAAGGAGGGAAGGAAGGGAAGGAGGGAGGGAGGGAGGGGAGGGAGGGAGGGAGGGGAGGGAGGGAGGGAGGGAGGGAGGGAGGAAGGAAGGAAGGAAGGAAGGAAGGGAAGGAAGGAAGGGAAGGAAGGAAGGAAGGAAGGGAGGAAGGAAGGAAGGAAGGAAGGGAAGGAAGGAAGGAAGGGAAGGGAGGGAGGGAGGAAGGAAGGGAGGGAGGGAGGGAGGGAGGGAGGGAGGAAGGGAGGGAGGGTGGAAGTTTAGTTTAGTTTATTAGATTTAGAGCTTATATAATCAGCTCTACCGAAGGGCTCAGGGCGGTGAACAACAGCTGCAGGATAACATCAACAATAATCATAACATCAATAAACAAAGCATAACAAAGCATAACATCAATATACAGGAAGTGAATAACATGGCATGAATAAATAAATAACATAGTATTTTAACCCAACATTCTAGCTGTAAAACATACAGCTTTCCGACATTGGATTTATAATAGTACAGCATCCACATAATACATCACTACATCCCATAACGTCGCATATAACCAACAATAGTCATAAAATAGCATCACCAATTATAAACAATAGTACTCATATAATGACATTCCTAGCAGCCTAAGAACAATAAAAAGATGGCGACTTACATCTCAATAGCATACTACCCTCTCATAGAATCACATAAGACCCAAGAAGGAAGGAAGGAAGGAAGGAAGGAAGGAAGGAAGGAAGGAAGGAAGGAAGGAAGGAAGGAAGGAAGGAAGGAAGGAAGGAAGGAAGGAAGGAAGGGAGGGAGGGAGGGAGGGAGGAAGGCAGGGAGGGAGGGAGGGAGGGAGGGTGGAAGTTTAGTTTAGTTTATTAGATTTGTATACCGCCCTACCCCCGAAGGGCTCAGGGCGGTGAACAACAGCTGCAGGATAACATCAACAATAATCATAACATCAATAAACAAAGCATAACAAAGCATAACATCAATATACAGGAAGTGAATAACATGGCATGAATAAATAAATAACATAGTATTTTAACCCAACATTCTAGCTGTAAAACATACAGCTTTCCGACATTGGATTTATAATAGTATAGCATCCACATAATACATCACTACATCCCATAACATAGCATATAACCAACAATAGTCATAAAATAGCATCACCAATTATAAACAATAGTACTCATATAATGACATTCCTAGCAGCCTAAGAACAATAAGAAGACGGCGACTTACATCTCAATAGCATACTACCCTCTCATAGAATCACGTAAGACCCAAGAAGGAAGGAAGGAAGGAAGGAAGGAAGGAAGGAAGGAAGGAAGGAAGGAAGGAAGGAAGAGGGAGGAGGAAGGGAGGAAGGGAGGAAGGAAGGAAGAGGGGGGAATGAACAAAGGAAGGAAGAGGAAGGAAGGAAGGAAGGAAGGAAGGAAGGAAGGAAGGAAGGAAGGAAGGAAGGAAGACAGACTCAGGCCCCTTCTGCACATGCAGAATAATACACTTTCAGTCCACTTACACAATTGTGCCAGATATGGGATGAGAACAGAGTTGGTGGTTAGGGTTGATGTGGGCTGTCCCGATGGGGTGGCCGGAAGCCGACGTCAGGAACTGTGTCCTGGGGTAATCTGCAACAGCGTTCAGAAGCCAATCGATACCCAAACTTCTGCTTCAAGCTTCTATTCGCTCCGCAGTACAGCTGCCAGGGCTACGCGTTTGCCAAAGAAATCCCCGCTGAAAGTCTGACAGAATTTTGATAAGGATCTTTTTTTGTTTGTTTGAATCTCGTGGTCAGTGCACAGAGGAAACCAAATTGATTTGCACAAAAAAGCTTTATAAAGATTGTCATTCTCTCTTCAAATAAAGTGGACACGGCCTCTTAACAAAAGACGGAATTTATTGACACCAATTAAGATGGGGAGGGAGGGCGCCAAATGGAAATCAGTTGGGAAGCCTCCGCGGAATTCGGATCAGATGGCCGCCTGGAATCGAAGCTCAAATGGAGGTCTGTTCTAGAGCAGAGGAAGAACACACTTGGCTCCAGCGTGGTGTAGTGGTTAAGAGCAGGTGGATTCTAATCTGGAGAACCGGGTTTGATTCCTCACTCCTCCACCTGAGTGGCAGAGGCTTATCTGGTGAGCCAGATGTGTTTCTGCACTCCTACATTCCTGCTGGGTGACTTTGGGCCAGTCCGAGTGTCTGTAACCTATGACTCTCCAGATGTTCATGGACTACAATTCCCATCAGCACTGCCACTTGGCCATGGGAATGGTAGTCCATGAACAACTGGAGAACCACTGTTTGCAGACCTCTGGGCTAGTCACAGTTCTCATTGAACTCTCTCAGCCCCACCGACCTCACAATGTGTCTGTTGTGGGGAGAGGAAGGGAAAGGAGCTTGTAAGCCCCCTTGAGTCTCCTTACAGGAGAGAAAGGTGGGGTATCAATCCAAACTCCTCTTCTTCTTCCTAAGAATCCGACCACCACCGAAAAGGCCCTGCCTCTCGTCCCTCCCTCTGAAATAGAACGGGGTCCTAGCAAACTTCCCCTGTTATCAAAATCCTTGAGGACGGGAAGATTATACAAACCGAACAGGAAAATCAAAATTCAGAATTTCCTCCATCTCTCGTATCAAAGATTTCTGAGCTGGCTCTATAGACAGTCAGTTGTGTAGAAAAATGTATTATTTGTTGATCACGACGGCTAACCATGTTTGTCTATCTGTTGCAGTAGAAAAGAGCAAGAGACCAGTACACCTTAAAGACTAGCAAACATTTTGGCAGGGTAGGAGCTTTCATCAGTACCCCTCTATTCTGCACTGGTTAGACCTCGCCTGGAATGTTGTGTACAGTTCTGGGCACCGAAATTCAAGAAGGACATTGACGAGCTGGAACGGGTCCAGAGGAGGGCGACCAAAAGGGTAAAAGGTCTGGAATCGATTCCCTACGAGGAGAGACTCAGGGAGCTGGGGATGTTTAGTTTGGCGAAGAGAAGGTTAAGAGGTGACCGGATAGCCCTGTTTAGATATTTGAAGGGATGAGAGAGCAAACTTGTTTTCTGCTGCTCCAGAGTCTAGAAGAAGAAGAAGAAGAGTTGGATTTACATTCCCCCTTTCTCTCCTGCAAGGAGTCTCAAAGGGGCTTACAAACTCCTTTTCCTTCCCCCCTTACAACAAACATCCTGTGAGTAGGTGGAGCTGAGAGAGCTCAGAAGAACTGTGACTAGCCCAACGTCACCCAGCTGGCGTGTGTTGGGAGTGCACAGGCTAATCTAAATTCCCAAAATAAGCCTCCACAGCAGGGAATCAGACCTGGTTTCTCCAGATTAGAGAACACCTGCTGTTAACCACCACGCCACTGTTACTTCTACTAGGACCAGGAGTCATGGGTTCAAGGTGAAGGAAAAGAGATTCCACCTCAACATCAGGGCTGTTTGACAGTGGAATGCACTTCCTCGGAGGGTGGTGGAGTCTCCTTCTTTGGAGGTTTCTAAAGAGAGGCTGGATGGCCACCTGACAGGAGTGCTTTGATTGTGTGTTCCTGCATGGCAGGGGGTTGGACTGGATGGCCCCTGGGGGTCTCCTCCAACTCTATGGTTCTGTGATGCTACGTCACAGCTCACTTCTTCAGATACTGCTAAGACTGAAGTAGCGAGCTGAAGATGTAAATTGCGGCTCACAAAATCTCATACCCTGCCAGAATTTTTTTTTTAGTCTTTAGGTTCTACTGGGTTCTCACTCTTACTTATTTATGCATCTATTTATTAAAATATTTATACCCTGTCTTTCCTTGCATAGAGGGATGCTCAAAGCAGCTCGCTCCCAGGATGAAGGCATTATGGATGCAGCACAAAAGTTAATAAAAAGAGACAGCAACACAGTTTTAACAGATACTCTTCTAAACCTTCCAACAGAGCTTTGATTCTCGAAAGCTACCCAAAAGTCTGGTTGAACTCTACTGAGCTACCGGGCTCGAATCTGGCTGTTATGCTGCAGAACGACAGGGTCACACACCTGAAATTATCCAATAGCAGAGACACCAGGCCAGAGGTGGGATCCAGCCAGTTCTCACCCGTTCCCGAGAGTGGGTTACTCATTATTTGCGTGTGCCGAGAGGGGGTTACCAATTGGGTCTGCTTTTCCGTTAGAAATTCCATTAGGTCCAAAAATCATCAAGTCCTGTTGTTTCCTGTGTGGCTGGTTAGCGAAGGTAGAAAACGGGATCATTCTCCCTGTTGGGCTGTTTTAGAAATAGGGTAAAGTTCCTTGTTTCAGGAAAGTCTCCTTCTTTTGATTTCTAGAAACAAAATTAAGTATTTGAAAGTATGAAGTATTTGACAGGCAGTCAATTAGAGGAGAAGTAGTTGTTTCTGTTGGCAGCAGACGATAGGACTTGCTATAATGAGTTTAAATTATGGACAGAAAGATACCAGCTGGAAATTAGGAACCTTTTTTTACAGTAAGAGTTTTTTACAGTAACAGAGAAAATATTAATGCTCCGCCCCCGGAATGCCCGGCCACGCCCCCGTCGTGCCCTGCCCAGCCCCACTGGTGCTACGCCACTGTTTGAATCCCACCCCCATGGGAACCTGTTACTAAAATTTTTGGATCCCACCACTGCACCAGGCTCTGTCAAAGTTCCCCTGCCCTGAGCTTCTCTGGTCTGGAGCACTCAAACTTTGGGGATCGGGAATGATCTCCCATTTCTCACCTCCACTGTTTCCACCCCTCAAACGCCCATTTTGATTTTGGGTTTTCCCTGGGGCACCTCAAGATGTTGCTTCTGTGCCATTTGCTGAGTCCTCGATCTGCATTTCCCCCAGATAAAATGTGTGCATCCTTTCCAGGGCGCTGTGTGCTCCAACAGCTCCGCGTTATGCAGTATTCATAACTTTTGGACCTATAAATAATAGATATGGTACTTATAAATAAATTGCCCATAAAAACCATACAATAAGTGTATGCCATGCGAACGAGTCTTCAGAACCCACCGGGAAAAATGGAGACCCCCCTCCGGAACCAAAGGAGGAAATGTAAATGAGTGTAAGTGGAAATGAAATGAGGAATGTTTGCTCATCTGTAGTTTATCCAGGCATGGAGGAGACCTCCGGGCACCATTTGCAACCCTAAGGCCCTTTCTGCACACGCAGAATAATGCACTTCCAATCCACTTTCAATGCACTTTGCCACTGCGGGGAATATTGCATATTGTATCGCATATTTAATTGTATATTTAATTTACATACCGCCCTCCCTCGAAAGGCTCAGGGTGGTGCACAACAATATAAAAGCCACATCAGTAATTATAATGGTAAACATGGCATCAATAAACATAGGATCGACAGACATAGCATCATAAACAGCATAAGCATGACAGCATAAATATACATCATAGACGTAGCATCCTAACAGCAAAAACCTAGCACTGTAAACATAACATCCTGTGCACCAATAAACATAATCTTGTAAGTAACAAACATCAATAGTTAAACATCATAAACTATAAGCAACACTGTATTGTCGAAGGTTTTCACGGCCGGAATCACTGGGGTGCTGTGTGGTTTCTGGGCTGCATGGCCGTGTTCTGGCAGCATTCTCTCCGGACGTTTCGCCTGCATCTGTGGCTGGCATCTTCAGAGGATCTGACAGTAGGAAAGATGCCGGCCTTAGATGCAGGGGAAACAGCAGGAGAAAATGCTACTGGAACACGGCCAGACAGCCCGGAAACCCCACGTTCACCATTGTTTGCAAGTGGATTTTGCTATTTTGCACAGTAAGATCCAGCTCCAAAGTGCATTGAAAGTGGATTGAAAATGCATTATTCCACCTGTGTGGGAGGGGCCACAGGGCTGCCTGCTGACTTACAGGACTAAGAAAGGGCCAGAAAAATGATCGGCAGACATGCAAATCTGTGGCAGTGATCTGCTCGTAGGGGTACTGAGAATTTCTCAGTAGCTGTTCAGCAAGCTCCCCTCTGACACGCAGGATCAAAACGAGGGCTGATCAGAGATACCTTGACATTGTGCCAAGCAACTTGAACAGCTGCTGGACAAGTTGCAGCCGTCAGTTGGTCAGAACATGACACATAGCTGGTGGGTTAATCGGCTGGGAGTTGGATTCTTACTCACCGCAAGGCCTCCACAAAACATTTGGTACCTCAGTTGGGTCCAATACCATGGTGCCCACCCTTCAAAACATCAGTTTCCTCCAGGGGAACTAATCTCTGTAGTTTGGAGTTGAGTTGTTACTCCTGGGGATGATCCCTTGGTCCCACCTGGAGGCTGGTATCCTACTCGCCCCCAGAATCTCCGGGATTCCTCCCCATCTCCCACCAGTCACCAGAGGGACCTGACACTCGGTAGTTCGGGAGTGGGGGGGAGAGGGTCAGATGCACACAGTAAAGCATTCTTTTGATCATGAGATCTTGGAACAAGCCCGGGCACTTTTGAACATCAGAGTCTGGATTTCTTCCTGTTTCAATGGACACCATCTGGAACTTTCTCTTGCCCTAGACACATGGTGGCGAACCTTTGGCACTCCATATGTTATGGACTACAATGTCCCATAGCCAATTGGCCATGCTGGCAGGGGCTGATGGGAATTGTAGTCCATAACATCTTGAGTGCCAAAGGTTCGCCACCACTGCCCTAGACGACCAGCACACTGGGATCAGCCAAGTCCTTATTTTCAGAGCTTAATGTCTTGGACAATAGTTTTTTCTTAACAATGGCGTTGGTGTTTGCTGCCAAGGGTGAGTTATCTCTTTGACAAATTCGCTCCTTTGCTGTCTAGTAGCGCACACTTAGTACGCCTGTCGGGTTAAGTGTTCTGGATTTCAATGCATATTTATTAAAAATTAAGCCCTGAATTCTATCACATTAACTCAGGGATGGGCTTAAAAAGCATCAAAGGAAAGATAGCGATTGTTTTATGGGTTATGCTTTTTATAATCTACTTCCTTCAAGCAAGAGCGAGCATGTGTTTTTCCCCCCACAAAGAGAAGCTGAATGCAAGCCGTCCTTTTTTAAAAAAAACCAATGTTCACACAGCTCGGCAAATTAATTTAAAATACCTTTTAAGGATTTAATAAGTACTATGAGCAAAGGAAATGGAAAGGAAAGGATGTAATGAAGAAAATCACACAGGGCTGGCTTTCCCATTTTTACGGCAGGCGGATCTGATGCGTGTGATTCCCAATGTAGAGTGTCTCAGGTAACATTTTGAGTGGCAGACATCAACATTCAGTGAACAAGTGATGTGGTTTTTATGACACACCACAAACTTTGGTTCCTTTGGATTCACTAATATTTCTTACAAAGCAGTGGAAGTAAAGCAAGAAAAACACGGCCAGACTGAACAGACAACACTGACTTTGATGCCCCAAGAATCTGAAACAGTACAGAAGGAGGAGGAGGAGGAGGAGGAGGAGGAGGGGGGGGAGGAGGAGGAGGAGGAGGAGGAGGAGGAGGAGTCCAACTACCTGCTCAATGCAGGATCAGCCCAGAACATCCCGTCAAGTGTTTATCTCGCTGTTGAATAAAGAGCTCACCCCCTCCCTCGGCAGCCCATCCCACTGTTGAACTACTCTTACTATATATTTTTCCCAAATGGCTAAGAAGTACCTTTCTGCCCATAATTTAAACCTATTCTTGTGAGTTGTTTTACTGTGTCTTGAAAAGGATTGTTATTCCTTCGCAACTCAGCATTTATTATGCTATATGCTATTTTGTCGGCTACAAAAATGGTCATTGCAAACCTTATTGAAATCCAAAAAAAAAAAAACTACTGCAAATAGTCACATTTTCATAATTAAATGAAATGGTCAGATGTTAGACCTTTTCTCCCCAATGACTTTGGAATTTCCTGAGTTGTGGATGAAAAAAAAGAAGGCTGGATGAAAGAGCGATGTAACATTCTTCAATCCATCTGATCAGCGCAAAGTCTGACGTATTATTATTATTATTATTATTATTATTATTATTACAAAACAGTTATACACAGCAAACAAGATCAATATGCTGGATTTTGTATTACATCACACGTCGGACACTTCCCAAGCATCTAGGACTGTGTGATGTATCGACGAATAATGCGTGCAGAGCATTATTATTATTATTATTATTATTATTATTATTATTATTATTATTATTATTATTATTATTATTATTATTATTATTATTATTATTATTATTATTATTATTATTATTATTATTATTATTATTATTATTATTATTATTATTATTATTATTATTAGTTTAATTTAATATACTGCCCTATCCCCGAGGGGAGCTCAGAGGCAGATTAATACAGCATATAAAAACTTATCATGTACAAAGAGTGGGGTGCGAGGAGAGTTAAGAGCCGGCGGTAATGTGTATCGAATCTGGAGGAACCGGGTTTGATTCCCAGCTCTGCCGCCTGAGATGTGGAGGCTTCTCTGGGGAATTCAGATTAGCCTGGGCACTCCCACACACGCCAGCTGGGTGACCTTGGGCTAGTCACAGCTTCTCGGAGCTCTCTCAGCCCCACCCACCTCACAGGGTGTTTGTTGTGAGGGAGGAAGGGCAAGGAAATTGTCAGCCCCTTTGAGTCTCCTGCAGGAGAGAAAGGGGGGATATAAATCCAAACTCTTCTTCTTCTTCTTCTTCTTCTACATAAAATCATCACAAAATTATTGCCATAAATACAATTAAAACAACAGTTAGTTCCTAATACAGCATCCCATGAAACCCTTCCTTAAACCCTCCCCAGAAATATATATATATAATGGGTCCTGATAGTATGAGGGACCCATATGGGGCAAAGAGGAGGGGCAGGGGGCACCCTAAGTGGCTGGTCTCCCCAAAGGCCCAGTGGAACAACTTGGTCTTACAGGCCCTGTGGAATTCTCCAAGGTCCCGCAGGGCCCGGACAGCTAAAGGGAGAGTGTTCCACCAGGCCGGCGCCAGAGCCGTGAAGGCCCTGGCCCGAGTGGAGGCCAGCCACATCATTGAGGGGCCGGGGACTTCCAGTAAATTGGCCTTTGCTGAGCACAGAGGTCGAACCGGGACATATGGGTTTAATGCGGTCCCGAAGGTACGAGGGTCCCAGGCCGCGTAAGGCCTTAAAGGTCAGCACCCACACCTTGAAGATGATTTGGAATTCAACTGGGAGCCAATGCAGGCAGCGCAACACAGGTTGAATGTGTTCTCGAAAGGCGCCCCCTGTGAGCAAGCGAGCCGCTGCATGCTGGACCAGTTTCAGTTTCCGGATCAAGCGCAAGGGAAGGCCCGCGTAGAGCGAGTTACCATAGTCTAGCCTGGAGGTGACCGTTGCATGAATCACAGTGGCTAGGTCAGTGCTGGAGAGGAGGTTCAGAATGTAGCATTAACAGTTTGGATCGCTGCCATTTGGTAACCATTATTTACTTGGCTGAGTATTCTTTCTAAGATTTTTGTAAGGCTGGTCAGCTGCTGAGAATTATCCCTTTCTCTTGCCTTTTGCATTTCAAACTCCGTCGAGCCATACCCGAAGGCAACCCTCTTTTTCACAGCTCTTTGCAACTTGCTCTGTCGCCGTGTTGTTGAGTCCGGCAGCCACAACCTACTAGCGCTGAAAGTTTTCATTAGTTCTGGTAGATTAGACTGGATTAATTAACTCAGATTAAACATTCTTCTAAAGTGCCATAAACTGCCATCTTGACGTGGTTGCTTATTAAAGAACATTTTTTTTTGCTGGTTGTTTGTTAAAGCAGACTGAAGTGACAGTGTAATTATAATTCTTCCGTCAAACAGAAAGGTCAGTTGACAAAGCTGCTGTTGCCAAGTTAATTACAAGCGGGTGATTCCATTGATTAAAAACATGACGCAGAACTAAGAGAGACGTTCAAGGAGCGCGTCGCGTGATTTCCTTAAGTGCTTCGAAGCAATTAGCTCATCCGTTCTTGCAATGAGGCCAACAGGACAGCTGTGAATGAGAAACTTAAGTTTCCAGTCCCCCAGGTGGCAGCTGGGGATAAGTTCCCATTCCCCCATTGCCACTCCGAGCAGCAGTGGGGGGCGGGGGGGAATAAAATTTAGAAATGGCTACTGGACCTATGGCATGGATCGATGGCATATGACCATATGACCTATGGGGACAAAAGGCTTTTGACAAAGTTCCTCACCAGAGACTATTGAAAAAACTCAGCAATCAAGGAATAAGAGGGGAAGTCCTCCTATGGATTAAAAACTGGTTGAGAAACAGGAAGCAAAGAGTGGGTGTGAATGGGAAGTTCTCACAATGGAGAGATGTAGGGAGTGGTGTACTTTGGTGTACTTGATGATAGATAGATAGATAGATAGATAGATAGATAGATAGATAGATAGATAGATAGATAGATAGATAGATAGATAGATAGATAGATAGATAGATAGATAGATAGATAGATAGATAGATAATGGTGCCCACGCAGCAACCTCTTTTTCCCACCGCTTGCTTACGAAGACTGAATTCCAAAGGAATTCGTTATCCAGGTTAGAACGCAGGGGTAATATAAGCCTCTCTGCTAATGAGGCTCTTTAGCCGTTCTGCTGCTGGAACAACAAGAGAGACGGATTAGTTGTTTGTGATGCCGGCCGGCGGACCCATCAATGCAATTTTCCCGGCAATGGGCAAACAGAGAGTGCTTGACACAAAACACATAATTGCGTGAACAGATGCAGGCAAATGGGAAGGTTTGGCACGTTCAGATGAAACTCAGGGCTGTCGGGTCCTGATTGGACTCCGCTGAGGCCTCCTTTGGCAATTCCAGTGGTGGTCGGTATCAACAGAGTTTAAAGCGGAGTCACTCTGGTAATATGAGAAGATCTAAATTCTTCTTGTAGTCACTGCAACCTTCTATCACACTTGGAAAAAAATACTCTCCACGCAAGATGTGCTTTCCTTAGGAAGGTTTTGCTTTAGCAGCTGCAAGGTTACACAAGTCTATTCTATACAAGACTATGAGACTATACAGAACTCTTTAGTAATAACAAAGTTCAACACATGCAGAACTTAACTCAGACTCTACCCTTTGTCCTATTCAGAAGCTTATAGGAAATTAAAAGGTCAACTATTGGATAGAGAGTTCTCTACCCTAATCACCACAGCCGAGATAATGTGCTCCCCCCTGTATTTTTCTCTCCCATTTGAACAGGGCCACTTGGCACACTACCTGTATTGCTTAATAAACCCCGTTCAAAGGAAAGCCATAATGCTCGCCAGGTTTAATGTTATGCCTTCTGCCTTGTTACATGGCAGAGCCCTTCGGGGGTTGGGCGGTCTATAAGACTGAGAAATAAATAAATAAAAATAAAAAATAAATTTAATAAGCAAGAAAAGGCTAAAACATTGTGCCCATGTAATGATGGCTCAGTTGAATCCCTGGCCCACCAATTTCTACACTGTCTCAGATTCAAGGAAATCAGATCCAAGTATGTGAATCTCACTCCTTTACATTTACCCCATCTCCCCGATTTAATTAGATTACACTACTTGTTGGACAACCCTGATCCTTCTCTCTGTATGATAGTGGCAGACTTTCTCCTGGAAATTACTAAATGCCAGTAGATTTCCTTCGACCTAACATTTATTTCCTGTATTGTATATGTTTTTAATCTGTTTTTTATTATTGTTGCACTGTTGTCTATGCCAATAAAGGCTTGCTTCTAAAGAAAGAACTCAGACTCTATCTCTGTCTTAGCATATACAATACATGCATCTGGCATACTTTCCCCCACCCACGCACCAGCCTCTCATTGGTCTAGAGCGGGGGTAGGGAACCTGCGGCTCTCCAGATGTTCAGGAACTACAATTCCCATCAGCCTCTGTCAGCATGGCCAATTGGCCATGCTGGTAGGGGCTGATGGGAATTGTAGTTCCTGAACATCTGGAGAGCCGCAGGTTCCCTACCCCTGGTCTAGAGTTACAGTTGAACTAACCAATCATGTTAAATTGTTCCTTCGCCCCTAGACTGACTGTCTCTGGCCTTTGAGTTGGGCAAACTCCTGCTAACTTAGCAGATGACCTTTTGTGAACCTTTACTTTTATATATATATATATCGTGACAGTCGGTGACCCCATACCATGGCAGAGTCCCCTTTAGGCACTGCTATACAACAGCGAGAAGAACAGAAGGGGTTTGTTGAACAAAGGTGTCCTCCGAAGCGGAATCTTGCTTTCAGTGCCGGCCCAACCGTGGGATCTTGTGGGAAGGTATCTGTCACGAAGGGCCCCACATCTCATCATCCGTTTCTTTATTTCTCCACATCTGCCTCTGAACATGGAAGTTCTACTGAGCTCTCAAGACTACTATCCCTGGATCAGCATGGTTAAGAGCAGTGGACTGGATTTGCTTCCCTTCTCCTTCCCATGAAGCCTGCTGGCTGACCTTGGGCCAGTCACAGTTTTCTCAGAACTCTCTCAGCCCCACTTATCTTGCAAGATGTCTTCTGTGGGGAGAGGAAGGGGAAAGGAGTTTGTAGGTGCCCCTTTCCACTTGCCTTACGCCAACTCAGACACGATGGAGCCAGTTCGCAGATGCAGCAGCCAGTCATCATTTCAACCTTGCATCCATAAAAAGTCATTTTGGCGTCCGCAATTACCTCTGCTTTAAGAACATAAGAACTAGCCAGCTGGATCAGACCAGAGTCCATCTAGTCCAGGACTCTGCTACTCGCAGTGACCCACCAGGTGCCTTTGGGAGCTCACGTGCAGGATGTGAAAGTTTAACCTCAGCTTGTGGGGTCTGTGGGGCAGAACTGGGAATGAGTTTGCAACAACAAATTTTAAAAACAAACTGGTTTACTTTCTTAACATATAACATATAACATCAACATTTAACGTCACACTTCAAGGTCCTGTTCAGGTTGCATTTTCAAGTCCTTATATTTACAGTCTACTGATACTGCCAAGTCCAATTCTTCTTTGCAAGTGGGTTGGCTCCTGAAGACTCCAAGGGCTTGGTGAACAGGATTCAACATGATGAAGGTTTCCAGGAGAACTCTCACCCATTACAAACACACAAAAAACCCCGAAACAATAAACTCCAACATTTACAACATAGCAAAAACAAACAACTCCCTTCCCAGTAGTTCCCAACAACATTGCACTTACCTTAACAAGGTGTTAAGGGCTTATAGAAACCAAGGTCCGAGTCTGGTAGCCTCGTCTCCTCGAAACTACATGAGCTCTGCAGCCTCTTGCTGCTTTGAGTCTCCACCCCTTTCTGGGTCAACCCATTCTGAGCATGGGGGTTACAAAAGCAATGGCCTTCTGCTGCTGCTGCTGCTGCTGCTGCTGCTGCTGCTGCTGCTGCTGAGCACCTGGTCTGCTGAGGCATTTGCAATCTGAGATCAAGGAGGATCAAGATTGGTAGCTATAGATCGACTTCTCCTATATATCAATTACTGTCAAGGAAATAAAGCGTCAGTGAAAGTTCTTGTTTCATGTTCCAGCATATGCTGATTAAATGAGCCAGAGGTACTGAACACAAGGGCCCCTACTCCTACATAACTGTGTACGCTATGATTGAAAATTTACTAACCTCCAGGAGGGGCCTGGAGAATTACAATTGATCTTCAGACTGCAGAAATCTGTTTTTCTTGGAACAAACCACTGTCTTAGATGGTGCATATTATGGCATCACTTTCCCTCTGAGCTCCTTCACCAGTCTCTGCCCTCTCTCGGCTTTCCCCCCCCAATCTTCAGGTATATCTCGGGTTGGCAACTCTGTGGAGACTGTGGGTGGTGGATTTATTAGTCAGTTCTCCTAGCCAGGATTACATAAGAACATAAGAACAAGCCAGCTGGATCAGACCAGAGTCCATCTAGTCCAGCTCTCTGCTACTCACAGTGGCCCACTAGGTGCCTTTGGGAGCTCACATGCAGGAGGTGAAAGCAATGGCCTTCTGCTGCTGCTGCTCCCGAGCACCTGGTCTGCTAAGGCATTTGCAACCTCAGATCAAAGAGGATCAAGATTGGTAGCCATAAATCGACTTCTCCTCCATAAATCCAGAAGATTCCAGAAGGTTCTGGGCAGACCATACGCAGGACTGTGCATCAGGGGTGTAGCTAGGGAAAACGGAGTCCGGGGCAGACTCCGAGTTTTACACAGACACCCATGGGCCCCCACGCCCACCCACGCCTATGGGGCCAGACAGGGCAGGGCAAGGGGGAGGAGGAGGAAAATTGCACCCCACGTGACCCCAATGGTGGCCACCTGGGACCGCTCCCTATCCCCCACCTCGTTATCCCATAGGAAACTTCACATGGCCACTGCTGGTGTGCATGCAGCTAGCTGCACAGGGAAGAGAGAACAACTTAGAATTCATGCTTTTGCCCCTTCTAGGGGGGGGAAAAACATTTACTGAGATATGGGAAACATCCAAAAAAGATCAGCCAAAACATTCAAGAGGATGGAGCACCTTTCCATAAAAAAAAAAACCCTTACAGATTTGGAGGGCTTTTCACCGGAGGACAAGGATGACGCGACACTAGAACATGGAGTGATCCAAGTCGTCAATGCCAGTGGATTTGGAAAAAGCCAAATGAACGTATAATCAAGGTTATATAAAGCCTTATATAAAGCCGTGGTGCCACCGCACTTGGAGTCCTGTGTTCAGTTCTGGTCGCCACATCTCAAAAAGGATATCGAAGAGATAGAAAAAAAGTGTCACAGAGAAAGGGCAATATGCCAGGCATGATTGAGGGGACTGGAGCACCTTCCTTGTACTGAGGGAGAGGCGGCAGCGTTTGGGACTCTTTAGTTTGGAGAGGAGACGTCTGAGGGGGGATATGATTGAAGTCTATAAAATTATGCATGGGGTAGAAAATGTGGACAGAGAGACATTTTTCTCTCTTTCCCACAACACTCAGGAACCAGGGGCATTCATTGAAAATGCTGGGGGGAAGAATTAGGACTAATCCAAAGGAAACACTTCTTCACGCAACGTGTGATTGGTGTTTTGGAATCTGCTGCCACAGGAGGTGGTGATGGCCACTAACCTGGATAGCTTTAAAAGGGGCTTGGACAGATTGATGGAGGAGAAGTCGATCTATGGCTACCAATCTTGTGAATCCCTCCTTTGGATCTGGAGGTTGCAAAATGCCTCCAGCAGACCTCGTGGGTGCTCAGGAGGCTAGGGAAGCAGCAGCAGTAGGCTGGCCATTGGCTTCCACCTGCCTCCTGCACGTGAGTCTTTCCCCAAAGGCACCTGGTGGGCCACTGCGAGTAGCAGAGTGCTGGACTAGATGGACTCTGGTCTGATCCAGCAGGCTCTTTCTTCTGTTCTTAAGGCCCTTGCTTTCACCTCCTGCCTGTGAGCTCCCAAAGGCACCTGGTGGGCCACTGCGAGTAGCAGAGTGCTGGACTAGATGGACTCTGGTCTGATCCAGCAGGCGAGTTCTTATGTTCTTATGTTCTTAAGGTTCTTGTGGTAATAGGAAGCTGAGATATCTTCTAGCTTAGGTAGCATTACACAGATTTGTGGGGCAGAAATACTTCAATGGTGACGAGTGGCGTCTCGTTCATTCTGACCTTCTGTTGACTCCTGACTGTGCTCACTGAAAGGGTCAAGTTGCCGGCTAAACCGGGTCTTACTCTGACCTCATTTTTTTTTTGAGGACCTTTAATTCGACAGGTGGGCTAGTTTGGGTTTATTTTGACCCACTAGGTCTGATAAAATCCAGCACTGGTGACTACAAGAGCGTCGTCTCAGCGGAAGAGGTTGTGCCTTCTCCTTTCCCCTCTCCTTTTCATTTCTCTTTTAAGTTTTCTTCTTTCGTTTTCTTCCGTTTCAGCTTTTTAAAGAGAATTTGCAGTTAAAAATATTTGGAGGGCTCCCTTTCTCTTTTACACGTCTCTGGATCCGCTACAAAACCTTTGGAGCGCTGGAAGAATTCAAAAGGAAAAAAATTGTCCACTAAATGAAGAAGCTTTTTCTGTTTTTCTTTGTAATGATTTTCTGATGTCTCAACAACACTAAATTGATTTCAAGACTCACAGACTTTCCAGCAGATCTAAGGACGGGCGTACATAGTTATTTATGGAGGGAGAAAGCAGATCAAAAGACAGAGTTGACAAGAAAAAACTCCCATGTAATATGAAAAGGACCTTTTGAAATCTGGAGATAATTTTTCAGAAATGGGACACATCATGGTCCGGAAATATTAAACTTACTATGTGCCAGATGTTAAAAGAGAATTGGTATAAAATGTTTTATAGAAGTTATTTAGAAGATGAGTAAATAAAAGATGGCCTTTCCTGGAGATGAAGAGAAGAGGTTTTGTCTTTTACATGTGATAGACTTGTGAAAAAAGAAGTATTGAAGTACGTATGAAAATGCAAAAAATACTTAAACTGAAATTTCCTTTTGCTGAAACTATGCTATTAGGCCTTTTGCCTGAAAATCTTCGAAAGTAGCTTTACGAACTACCCTGTTTCCCTGAATATAAGACATCCGCGGAAAATAAGACGTAGTAGAGGTTTTGCTGAAGTGTGAAATATAAGGCATCGCCCAAAAGTAAGACGTAGCAAAGTTTTTGTTTGGAAGCATGCCTGACGAACAGAATACAGAAATATAAGACATCCCCTGAAAATAAGACATACTGCATCTTTGGGAGCAAAAATTAATATAAGACACTGTCTTATATTCAGGGAAACACAGTATGTTGGCA
The DNA here is from genome assembly GCF_021028975.2 of Sphaerodactylus townsendi. NCBI lineage: Eukaryota > Metazoa > Chordata > Lepidosauria > Squamata > Sphaerodactylidae > Sphaerodactylus > Sphaerodactylus townsendi. Next base: position 182,038,114 of record NC_059426.1, read on the forward strand.
CTTACTAACAGCAGCAAGGGAAATAGTTGCATCCCATTGGAAAACTGAAAGAGATCTCAACACAGAACTCTGGGAAGATAAATTTAGATAAAGTTAGATAAAGTTAGATAAAGTGGCTAAATCAACAAATCTTGGAAACAGACAATCAAAACAAGAGTTTGATGAGAAATGGGAACTGTATTTCTTACAGGAGACTGAATTGATTATGTAAGAATGATAACCATAGTAAGAATATTAATTTGTTATTGATTAAGATATAAATAACTGCTTCCTAGATACTTATTGTTGTTTTAGAACTAAATGTTAGAAGGTGACGAATTTTAAAACTATGTAATGTCCTGTCTGAGGTCCCTTCCACATCAAATGTATAACAGATTGCAGTCAGGATAAAGGAACCTGTTTTCCGGTTTTCACATTCACAGGCATCTGGGTAGTCAGCAATTGGAGCCCACAGAAGAAGAAGAAGAAGAAGAAGAAGAAGAAGAAGAAGAAGAAGAAGAAGAAGAAGAAGAAGAAGAAGAAGAAGAAGAAGAAGAAGAAGAAGAAGAAGAAGAAGAAGAAGAAGAGGAGGAGGAGGAGGAGGAGGAGGAGGAGGAGGAGGAGGAGTAGTTTGGATTTATATCCCCCCTTTCTCTCCTGCAGGAGATTCAAAGGGGCTTACAATCTCCTTGCCCTTCCCCCCTCACAACAAACACCCTGTGAGGTGGGTGGGGCTGAGAGAGCTCCGAGAAGCTGTGACTAGCCCAAGGTCACCCAGCTGGCGTGTGTGGGAATGCACAGGCTAATCTGAATTCCCCAGATAAGCCTCCACAGCTCAGGCGGCAGAGCTGGTGAATCAAACCCTGTTCCTCCAGATTAGATACACGAGCTCTTAACCTCCTACGCCACTGCTGCTCCAGGTTGCTGTCATACCTTCGTGTGGAGATGCTGCACCTATTTTTAACTACTTCCCACAGCTACGCAGGCATGCACAAATGAACCCCCACAGCCATGCCAATATCCCACCCTACGACCATCTGCACCTGCATAACTGAGCAGGCGCAAGCTGAAATTTTAAAAAAAGGAAAAGGAAGGCAAATAAAGAGCCTCCTGCCTGCGTTTGCTCATGAGCAGCTGCAACCTGGGATTTTTTAAAAGACTCACTAATTTAGAATTTTCCAAAAAACGGGGTTGGGGGAAATAACATGGGGCAGACTCGTTTTGGGGGCGGGATCTGTGCGAAGTTGTCAGGAATGGTACTTAGGTGAAGTCATCTATTGACCGTGCTATCTTCATTGTTACTCACATGCTAATGGGTGGATCCCATTCAACACATGTAAATCTAGCTTGCTAATTGCTCCCTTTACTTGTTAACAGACTATGGTTCTTTCCCCCAACCTGGACACTCCAACAGGTATATATACTCCACTTGCTTTCCTACTATCAGATCCATTTTTTTCAATTGTTATTTTTCAAAATCTTTTGCATTTCTTTTAAAATCCTATTCCAAAACAATTTTGCCTGTTTACATGCCCACCACAGTTGAAAAAAAGAACCATCCTGTTGTTATTTCTAGCATTTCTTTGATATTCCCTTATACATTTTAGATACTTTTTTTGGTGTTGAATACCATCTATACATCATCTTATAATAATTTTCTTTCAAGTTATAACTAGCTGTAAATTTCAAATCTGTTTTCGATTATCTTTCCCACTGTTCCATTTTTATGCTTCTCCCCACATTTTAGCCCATTTTACCATTATTGATTTCATTTCCTCTTCCTCAGTATCCAACTTTAATAACATCTTGTACATGTTAGTAATCAATTTACCATCATTTATACATAGGTTACTTTCAAATTCTGTCACCTGTGTGGCAAAACCTGTATTTTTGTTGTCCGCTTTAAATGTTTCTAGCAATTAACAATAATGAAACCAATTTTTAACTATATCTTTTTAACTATATCCCATTTCTCATTCTGGTATGACATCAGTTATCTGTAAGTAAGCCATTCCTCCTTCATATTCATAGGAGCAGCAGTGGTGTAGGAGGTTAAGAGCTCGTGTATCTAATCTGGAGGAACTGGGTTTGATTCCCAGCTCTGCTGCTTGAGTTGTGGAGGCTTTTCTGGGGAATTCAGATTAGCCTGTGCACTCCCACACACGCCAGCTGGGTGACCTTGGGCTAGTCACAACTTCTCGGAGCTCTCTCAGCCCCACCCATCTCACAGGGTGTTTGTTGTGAGGGGGGAAGGGCAAGGAGATTGTCAGCCCCTTTGAGTCTCCTGCAGGAGAGAAAAGGGGGGTATAAATCCAAACTCTTCTTCTTCTTCTTTTCTTAAAAACGCTTCAATTGGGGACAACCATGAGAGAGTGATCGAGACAATACAAGATTAATTGACATATGTGTGTTCAAGATTGACAAGAAATTAATTGGAGAGCTGGTAACAAGTTAGCTGATTCATCTTGGTGAAGGCACATGGACTCTTGACTGTGCATAAGTATTTAAAATACTTTTTTGCAAAAGGGAATGATTATTGGAGGCTTAGGATGGAGCTACACTGAAATGTATAATGCTTCAGCCAAAGACAGTTTCATACATATCATATCGAAATGGCTTCTTGTTTACAGTGAGAAAAGAAGCCGTTAAATGGCCACAACGAAGGGACAACTATTTAGATCCTACTAGAATTCTCTTGGCAACCAGCAGAAAAGAATATTGAGTGAAAAGTAAATAACAGGTGAACTAGATCTTGAAAAGAAATTGTTGGCAGTTCACGGAAATATATCCTAGTTGATGAAGACCTTTTTGATTTTGAACAGAGCCACAGAGAATTATTAATAGAAAGGAAGATTGATATATCAATATTTCAAGACCTGTTGGACAAACCCCTGAAGAAAGATGAAGAGTTCTTCGAAGACTTCAGGACCGATATAAGAGGAAAGCCATCAGTAAAAATAAAGGTCACCTACCCCCAAAATTGCAAGAAAATGGATAGACTCTTTTGAAACTTTAAGAACAAATTCCCGGGCCGGGGGTGGGGGTGGGGAGGGATATTTTACAGATCATCAACTGAGAAGATTGCAAGAAAAAGGTTAAAAAATACTGGAGTGTATCCTAGAAATATAGTGAGAAATTTGTCTTGTTTTTTCCTAAGCAAAATTTTTTGGATATTAATCTATAATAAAATGTTAAAAATATCAAATACACAATGCTATATAATCTCAGTATGAACTAATCATGTGAGTAGGACAGTATGCTATCTCTCTCCTTATTTTTCTTTTCCTTTATATTATTTAGAATGGTACTTGGTATTCTTTAAGCAAAAAATTTATATTACGCTAATATATTTTACTAATATGATTTTGATGCATATGAGTATAAATTAATATATAACTTTCTAATGTATGAATGTGAATTTATCTGCTAATTTACCAATTGCACGAAGTGTAAGGAATGTTTCTACACATTCGCTGGCCTTCCCTTGCGGCTGATCCGGAAATTGAAACTGGTCCAGCATGCGGTGGCTCGTTTGCTCACGGGAGGTGCCTTTAGAGACCACATCACGCCCGTGTTGCATCGCCTGCATTGGCTTCCAGTTGAGTTCCGGATTGTCTTCAAGGTATTGGTGTTAACCTTTAAGGCCTTGCGCGGTCTGGGACCTTCGTATCTGAGAGACCGTCTGGCCCCATACGTCCCACGTCGGTCTCTGCGTTCAGCAGAGGCCAACCTACTCGTGATCCCAGCCCCCTCTATGATGCGGCTGGCCTCCACTAGGGCCAGGGCTTTTACGGCCCTGGCCCCTGCCTGGTGGAATGCTCTTCCTCCAACTGTCCGGGCCCTGCAGGACCTTAACGAGTTCCGCAGGGCCTGCAAGACCGAGTTATTCCACCGGGCTTTTTGGAGAGTCCAGCTGCTGATAGGGTGCCCAGAAACAACTAAAACCTGCTGCTCCCTTATGTAGAGATTTTAATAGCTGGAGGCCATCTTATTTTAATTGATATAACCGAATGCTGCTTTTAAATTGTTTTAATTTTCAACATATCCACTGTTTTATTTAATGTTGTAAACCGCCCTGAGCCCTTCGGGGGAGGGCGGTATAAAAGTGGAATAATAAATAAAATAAATAAATAAATAAATAAACATAAATTAGAAAGAGTTCCTATTTAGGAGAACTGGGGAGTTTTAATGAAAGAATACCTCCGTGTAGCAAAATTAACCGAACAGATGTCCAGAATATGAATTGAAACTAATGAGGGTTCTTATCTCAAATATTATTTAAAGAGGAGCTAAATTTATGTGTATGTTTTACCAAAATGATCCTAATGTACAAGAGGTTAAATCAATATGTATCTTTTAACACATATGCTAGCACGAAGGCATTTTCAAATCAGTAGACTCAGTTTAGTTACTCCAATTTCATTATATTTTGAATTGTAATTGGCATTTTTTTCAGTTCAATTAGTTATTAATGTAGATCCCTTTTTATCGTCATTATTTTTCTCCTCTTTCTTTTTCTGTGCTAAGTTTTAATTCAGTGGAAAAATTATATATGCTAATATATAAAGAAACACTTCAATGGTTATTAGCTGCTGTAGCTAAATGGCACTTCAGTGGGTTGAATCCTGTGATCATTTCCTGGAAAGAAGACAAGTTGGGTCTGGTACCCTGATTTTCTCAACCATACGCAGTCTCAAGGTGGCTTAAAACTCCCTTCCCTTCCTCTCCCCACAACGGACAAGTTGTGAAGTAGGTGGGGGTGAAGAGTTTTGAGAGAATTGTGACTAGCTCAAGCGGGGAATCAAACTCAGTTCCCCAGATTGGAGTCAGCCACTCTTAACCATAACACCACACTTGCTGTCTGCCTGGCTGTCTCGCGCTAATGGCCACAAGTCCCCCTTTCCCTTTAGCAGCCCTGGTCTCAGAGGTGGGATCCAGCAGGTTCTCACCAGTTCCCTGAGAGTGGGTTACTAATCATCTGTGTGTGCCGAGAGGGGGTTACTAATTGGGTCTGCTTTTCCGATAGAAATTCCATTAGGTCCAAAAATCATAAAGTCCTGTTGTTTCCTATGTGGCTGGTTAGCGAAGGTAGAAAACGGGATCATTCTCCCTGTTGGGCTGTTTTCAAAACACGTTTGAGAAATACGGTCAAGTTCCTTGTTTAAGGAAAGTCTCCTTCTTTTGATTTCTAGAAACAAAATTAAGTATTTGGAAGTATGAAGTATTTGACAGGCAGTCAATTAGAGGAGAAGTCGTTGTTGTTTCTGTTGGCAGCAGACGATAGGACTTGCAATAATAAGTTTAAATTATGGACAGAATGATACCAGCTGGAAATTAGGAACTTTTTTTACAGTAAGAGTTTTTTACAGTAACAGAGACATTATTAACGCCCCGCCCCCAGAATGCCCAGCCACGCCCCCGTTCCCTGCCCACCCCCATTGGCGCTACGCCACTGTTTGAATCCCACCCCCATGGGAACTTGTTACTAAAATTTTTGGATCCCACCACTGCCTTAACTGATATAGTTGTTACTCCATGTAGCCCTAAGAATAAATTGCCCTGCATCTGAGAAGACTGCAGGGGCAGGGTAAAAAACTGGGGGAATTGTGGATCTTTGCATGGAACTTTACCAAAGTCCTTTTGCTAAATCCAACCCAATAGCACAGAATTCAGGGTGGAAGGAGGGGATTCCCTGAAGGTATGCAACTGGAAGCCTATTCCCCGGATTAGGGCCCTGACGGTTCATTTCTCTCCCCGTTCGCTGGAAGTTAATACAGGAAGTGACAAAGGGTAGCTCTAGGAATCAACGGAAACTCTATGGTAAAAGCTACAGTTGACTCTGGAAGAGGGGATTGCCCTGTTGTGTATTTCACAGGCTGCGATTTCCTCGCCTTATCCCCCAAAAGCATATCCCAGCCCCCCACATCACCACAGAGTTATAGTTTGGCTGCTAACGTCCCAAAACCCAGCAGGGTTTCCATAGAGTTTTCAGCTTTTAAAGTCTGTCTCGGTTGCGCCTTTGATCTCAAGGAGCGGCCACCGGAGGGCCTCCGAAACACCTGCAGCCTTTGTGCATATTTGTACCCCATTAACTTGTGCTGCGCTCCCTTTTGTCAAACCCACTGCGGTCTTCTCTTTGAGGCGGAGATGAATTGGATCCGCGGATTCATTGAAGCTGGCTTCAATGCTCTTGGGGTCCTGGAGCAACTTCAGATATGCCAGCACACCCCCAGCCAAGCGTTTGTTGCCTGGTAGGTTTAGCAGGAGTTTGGCAGTCCGATTTGCACGCAGGCAGATTTCAGCGCGAGTCGGCTCCTGGCTGGCGCGTTACTGGCTCACCTGGTATTTTGGATGAGTTGCCAGAGCAGGCAATTAAAGAATGTCCCAAAAGCTGTCAAATCTTAGCCCATCCGGCCAATTCTTGCCTGTGTGGGGTGGCAGCTGCTGCAGGAATGGAGAACGAAGCAGAGAAATCAGAAATGGAGAAAAGTGGGAATACATGTGAACGCATATGAAACTGGGGTGCTGTCTGGTTCCCGGGCTGTATGGCCGTGTTCTAGCAGCATTCTCTCCTGACGTTTCGCCTGCTTCTGCGGCTGGCATCTTCAGAGGATCTGATAGTAGGAATGGAAAGCAAGTGGAGTATATATACTGTGAGGTCAAAAGGTGAGGCCCTCTGAATAGAGTAGCCTGGCATGTGAGTCACAAAGAAGTCTGTAGCATGGGAGTAACAATGAAACACAGGACCACTATAGACAACAGCAATCAAAGGGAACAAAGACCAGGACACTTCTATTCAGATGCATTCACCTCTTGATCTTGCCATCTTCATTGTTACTCACATGCTACAGACTTCTTTGTGACTCACATGCCAGGCTACTCTATTCAGAGGGCCTCACAGTGTATATACTCCACTTGCTTTCCATTCCTACTATCAGATCCTCTGAAGATGCCAGCCACAGATGCAGGAGAAACGTCAGGAGAGAATGCTGCTAGAACACGGCCATACAGCCCAGAAACCAGACAGCACCCCAGTGATTCCGGCCGTGAAAGCCTTCGACAATACATTGAACAGCTTATGAAACTGCCTGATACTGAATCAGACTATTGCTCCATCGAAGTCACTAAGCGCGACACTGCCCGGCATGTGTTGATCCTGGCTAAGTCCACCTGTTTGGGAGAAAACAGTACCCCCACTCTGCAATGTCCATTTTGAAATACAGGGGCCAGAACTGAACAGTGTATTCCAAATGGGGCTGCACCAAAGTTTCTATACAGAGGCGTTATTAAGAACATAAGAACAAGCCAGCTGGATCAGACCAGAGTCCACCTAGTCCAGCTCTCTGCTACTCACAGTGGCCCACCAGGTGCCTTTGGGAGTTCACAGGCAGGATATGAAAGCAATGGCCTTCTGCGGCTGCTGCTCCCGAGCACCTGGACCATTAAGGCATTTGCAATCTCAGATCAAAGAGGATCAAGATTGGTAGCCATGGATTGACTTCTCCTCCATCAATCTGTCCAAGCCCCTTTTAAAGCTATCCAGGTGAGTGGCCATCACCACCTCCTGTGGCAGCATATTCCAAACACCAATCACATGTTGCATGAAGAAGTGTTTCCTTTTATTAGTCCTCATTCTTCCCCCCAGCATTTTCAAAGGATGCCCCCTGGTTCTAGTATTGTGAGAAAGAGAGAAAAATTTCTCTCTGTCAACATTTTCTACCCCATGCATAATTTTATAGACGTCAATCCTATCCCCCCTCAGACGTCTCCTCTCCAAACTAAAGAGTCCCAAACGCTGCAGCCTCTCCTCATAGGAAAGGTGCTCCAGTCCCTCAATCATCCTCGTTGCACTTTTTCTATCTCTTCGATATCCTTTTTGAGATGTGGCGACCAGAACTGGACACAGGACTCCAAAGTGCGGTCGCACCGCTGCTTTATATAAGGGCATGACAATCTTTGCAGTTTTTAATTATTGCGGTTTTATTTACCTAATAGGTCCCAACGCTCACCCAATTTGTGGCAATCCTGCTGGAGCTCTTCACAGCCAGCCTTGGTTTCCACCATCCTGAACGATTTGGTATCATCTGCAAATTTGGTCACTGCGCTGCTTCCCACCCCCCCACCCCCCCACCCCCCTTACCCCGCCACCGAAGGTCTGGGATCATTTGTGAACCAATTAAACAGCACCGACTCGAGTGCCGATCTTTGTACTCTGTCCTTCCTTCCATCGGGAGACGTGTCCGTTTATTCACGTTCTCTGCTTCCTTTCATTTAGCCAATTCTGCCAAGCTTGTTCAGGAGTCTTTGGGGAAGCACTTTGTCAAAAACCTTTTGGAAGTCCAAGTATATAAGGTCTACCAGGCCGCTCTTATCATCCTGCTTGTTAGCTGGCTCAAAGGACTGCAATAGAGGCTAGGACTTCTCTTTGCCGATTTCCCCTCCAGCAGGCTTTGCTCCTTTGTAGGTTTCGATACGACCACTTGGGTACTTCCACAGATGAGTCGCCGGCTCATTATACACCGGTGCTCCGCCCCACCATGAGGACACGTTTCCTTCAGGGCAGACATTTCATTGCAGTTGTGCTAAAGATCTCGGAAGTGCCACGGTTCCTGAGAGCGTGGAAGCCCTGATGGTTTCCCTCACTTCAGGGTTTCCGTTCCTTCTGGACTTCCCCGCTCTTCTCCCAGGTATTTTCAGAGGATCGACAGCCGGCTTCTCTCCCCCGCAAAACCTTAATGACAATGAGACTGCACAATAGCAAAATGAGAAATAATAATATGAAATGTAAAGGACACAAAAAAAGCTAGCAGTCTTGCAATCTATGGGGGGGGAGACCCAGGCATTGGGGCTGTCATGCCCCTAGAGACACCCAGAGGTGGGATCCAGCAGGTTCTCACCAGTTCCCGAGAGTGGGTGACTCATTATTTATGTGTGCCGAGAGGGGGTTACTAATTGGGTCTGCTTTTCCGTTAGAAATTCCATTAGGTCCAAAAATCATACAGTCCTGTTATTTCCAATGTGGCTGGTTAGCGAAGGTAGAAAATGGGATAATTCTCCCTGTTGGGCTGTTTGAAAAACATGTTTTAGAAATATGGTAAAGTTCCTTGTTTAAGGAAAGTCTCCTTCTTTTGATTTCTAGAAACAACATTAAGTATTTGAAAGTATTAAGTATTTGACAGGCAGTCAATTAGAGGAAAAGTAGTTGTTTCTGTTGGCAGTCGACGATAGGACTTGCTATAATGAGTTTAAATTATGGACAGAAAGATACCAGCTGGAAATTAGGAACTTTTTTTTTTACAGTAAGAGTTTTTTACAGTAACAGAGAAATTATTAATGCCCTGCCCCCAGAATGCCCGGCCACGCCCTCATCGTGCCCCGCCCAGCCCTATTGGCGCTACGCCACTGTTTGAATCCCACCACCATGGGAACTTGTGACTAAAATTTTTGGATCCCACCACTGGAGACACCCTCACCATTTTCTTTATTCAAGCCTCAGTTGTACCTTAGATGGAATGGGCTTCATTGTTTTTGTAGAGTATGCTGTGGGAGGGAACCTTAGTTAGACCCTGTATCCTTTCAGAAGCCCTGTATAGGCAAACAGCACTATAGTATCTCTCATTAGTTAGCAGTCCCTTTTTTCAGTCTGTTTAGTTTCAGGGGTCTGGGGAAGGCTGGAGACAGCAATATCCCAGACGTATAAGGTATTAAGGATCTGAGGTAGTTTGAGTAATCAAGTAATGTCATGTTTGAGGACAGGATGTGCGTTACTTGGCACCAGCCCTTAGAGTCAGAGGTGGAGCACTCACAGGGACGTGTGGGATCACATGTTCCCTGCGGCATGCCAGCTGGTCATGTGGGGGCGGAGAATTGCCCCGACACCCCTCCCCTCGGGCCTGCCCTGCCAAGCTTTTCCTTCAGCTGGCAGAGCCTCCGCCAGACAAAGTAGCAGCCTGGTGGGGCCGGGCCAGGGGGCAGGCTCACACCAGCTAAGGTAAGGGGGCGCAGGGGCGCAGGGGTGGTGGCGGGTGGGGAGAAACCCAGAGCAGATATTGCTCCAGGTCCCCTTTTCTACCCCCCCCCACCACACACACCTCTGCTTAGAGGTGAAAAATTACTCCTTGGGCACCACAAACATCATTAGGTTGGGTTTTGAAATATCAAGGGACAAGAAAGTATCCAAATCAATTTATTTACAGTCAACGACCAGAACACCAGTAGCAACAAGAAAGTATCAGGGGTAAGATCTCTCCGCAACTGTCACAGCGAGCAGCAGAAGAGACGGAGCTGGAGGCCATTTTGCAGGCATGTCACCGTAACAGATAAGTGTTGTTACGTGACAACCCAGCTCCGGTCGGCCCTGAAGCTGATGAGTCCGGCAGACAGGGGAGAGGAGCAGCAGGAAGACTCCGGAGGCCTGAGTCTAATTCGGGTCGCTCGTTCTCGTTCTATGAACACTTGTGTCAAAAGGATCCGGCCCTCACAATTCTTTGCGCCGAAACCTTGCTGGTTGCTGCTGATTTCCAATGCTCACCTGCAGGTGAAACACCTTGGACTGCTTTAGCCACGTGCTTCTTAGTGGATAGTTCCATGGGAAGGTCAACTCAATGCATGGCAGCTGTGAAAAACGCAAACTCTATGCTGGGGATAATTAGGAAAGGAATTGATAATAAAACTGCAAGGATTGTCATGCCCTAATATATATCTGTGGTGCAACCGCACTTGGAGTCCTGTGTTCAGTTCTGGTCGCCACATCTCAAAAAGGATATCGACGATATGGAAAAAGTGCAGAGAAGGGCAACGAGGATGATTGAGGGACTGGAGCACCTTCCTTATGAGGAGAGGCTGCAGCGTTTGGGACTCTTTAGTTTGGAGAGGAGACGTCTGAGGGGGGATAGGATTGAAGTCTATCAAATTATGCAGGGGGTAGAAAATGTGGACGGAGAGAAATTTTTCTCTCTTTCCCACAATACTAGAATGAGGGGGCATCCATTGAAAATGCTGGGGGGAAGAATTAGGACTAATCAAAGGAAACACTTCTTCACACAACGTGTGGTTGGTGTTTGGAATATGCTGCCACAGGAGGTGGTGATGGCCACTCACCTGGATAGCTTTAAAAGGGGCTTGGACAGATTTATGCAGGAGAAGTCGATCTATGGCTACCCACCTTGATCCTCTTTGATCTGAGATTGTAAATGCCTTAGCAGACCAGGTGCTCAGGAGCAGCAGCAGCAACAGAAGGCCATTGCTTTCCCATCCTGCATGTGAGCTCCCAAAGGCACCTGGTGGGCCACTGCGAGTAGCAGAGAGCTGGACTAGATGGACTCTGGTCTGATCCAGCTGGCTTGTTCTTATGTTCTTAGGACATCCGGCAGCTCCCTCTGTGCCGGGACCACGCTCGGCTGTGGTTGTTGCAGCCTTCACAGAGAGGGCTGTTGGGCACCGACTGCAGCAACCACGGGGGGGGGGGGGGGGGTGGCAGCAGCAACCGTGGGAAAGCCGGCAGCAGCAACCTCTCCAGGCAGGGGGGAAGCAGCAGAAAAATCAGGTCTTGCCCCCAGGCATCATTTTCAGTTGGAATGCCTCTGTTGGTCATAATAATAATAATAATAATAATAATAATAATAATAATAATAATAATAAGAAGAAGAAGAAGAAGAAGAAGAAGAAGAAGAAGAAGAAGAAGAAGAAGAAGAAGAGGAGGAGGAGGAGGAGGAGGAGGAGGAGTTTGGATTTATAGCCCCCCTTTCTCTCCTGCAGGAGACTCAAAGGGGCTTACAATCTCCTTGCCCTTCCCCCCTCACAACAAACACCCTGTGAAGTAGGTGGGGCTGAGAGAGCTCCGAGAAGCTGTGACTAGCCCCAGGTCACCCAGGCGGCATATGTAGGAGTACACAGGCTAATCTGAATTCCCCAGATAAGCCTCCACAGCTCAGGCGGCAGAGCTGGGAATCAAACCCAGTTCCTCCAGATTAGATACATGAGTTCTTAACCTCCTACACCACTGCTGCTCCTAATTAGTCATAATAACAGCAATGTCTGGAGGGTCTGACCCACGGCAGCCACAGCACGTGTAATTGGGGTCAGAGGGCCACATTAAAGATTCACTTTGCTGCTAGTTGGTGCAGTACAAGTCTGCACGTTACATCCAGAAGGAAGGAACGGGTTAAGAGTTGTACTGCAGCGGGGAGTCTTTTTCTCTCTCTCTCTCTCTCTCTGTTCCCCAGACAATATATTTTGCATGCCTTTCGTGTGCAGCTCTTCTGTCCTTGAAGGAAGGTCCCTCAGGTGGCTACACTTTGCTTGCCACACAGTGTTTTTGTTGAACAATATTAATATCTTCCAGTAATTCACAAAGAGAAGGCCCGTGTGGGAATTGGTTCATCTTTTAGAAGAAGCACAGACACCAAAAGTTCACCTTAAAAAAATTCTTCAGATGTCAGGGTTCTTTCTCCAGTGAGCCATCTGAGCAATTTTTTTTTAAAAAAGTAATCGCTTATCAAACTATCTGTATACTAGCAGCGGGGGGGGGGGGGCAGTGGTGGGAGCCAAAAATTTTAGTAACAGGTTCCCATGGTGGTGGGATTCAAACTGTGGCGTAGCGCCAATGGGGCTGGGTGGGTTACAACAGGGGCATAGCCGGGCATTCCAGGGGCGGGGCATTCCTGGGCAGGGCTGTGGCAAGGACGCCATGCCTCTGCCAAGTACCGGTCCTGGGGCTGGAAACTTGAATGCAACGCAGGAGTATTTAGAGCTGCCACGCCACGCCAGTGCACCTCCTAGGACTGCTTCAAGTTCTGTAGCTACTTTAATGTTGAGAGGAGGGGCGTAACTAAGGCAAAAATCTCGTGGCAAAATCACCCATTAGTAACTCCCTCTCGGCACACACAAATAATGAGTAACCTACTCTCGGGAACCTGTGAGAACCTGCTGGATCCCACCTCTGGGGGGGGGGGCGGGATGTAATGGGCCCTAGCAAAGCAAGTCACCATTTCCCCCACAATGGGCTTTTCTGGGGCCATAGCGCCCCACCTTCTCCCAGCACAACACTTCCCACATACCTGGTCTTGAGTCTGTGGCTGTAAGGAACCAGTAAAGTCCCGGCCAAAAGTAACTTTTCGAGTTCTTTATTGAGCTGGCCTTCTAAGTCGATCACAAGCAATACGGGAACTGGCCTCCCAACGTTCGAACAGCCTCTTTTACGGGCTCCCCACCAGTTCCCGCCAAAGTTAGATAAACACCCGTAGTTCCCATCCGAAAACCACACTGAAACAGTTTCACACAGACAGGCAAGAGAAACAGAAGATACAGATACTGGAAACTACAGATACTGGAAACACTCCCCAATCCGGGCGTCCTGCCAACCTTGTCAGACGAAAACCTTCCAAGGCTAAGCAGCGACCTTACAGTGGCTTGGGGTGGAGGGAAGGTGGACAGGTATGGCTTGGGGTGGGGGAGAGTTGAAAGGTAAGGCTTGTGGTGGGGGGAGGATGGAATGAGAAGGCTTTGGGTGGGGGGAGGGTGGGAGGGTGAAGCTCGGGGTGGGGGAAGGTGGAAAGGTGGGGCTTGGAGTGAGGGGATGAAAGGTGAGACTTGGATGGGGAAGGGTGGAATAGTGTGGCTTGGGGTAGGAGTGGGGTGGAATGGGGACGCTTGGGGTGGGGGGAACCAGGAGGGTTTTGGTGGCCAAGGTACTTCTGCTCCACCAGCTGGGCTGGGCTATTGAGAATGGGGGGGGGACTATTGGGGTGTTAGTGGCCAAAGCGCCACTGCCCCGAGCTCAGCTGTTGGGGGTTGGGGGAGGGGGGGAGGGAACTGGGAGGGTGTTGGGGGACCTGGCAGAGCCAGTTTTGCTCTTGGGTTGGGGGGATGTGGGCCAGGAAGTGGATGGAATGTCACCCACCAATGGGTGACCTTTGTGAGTCCTGCTCGCCAATTGGTGGAGGGTCCGTCGTCGCCACATTCCACCCACTAGGCAATTATAGGTTAGGACAAGCCAGACAAAAAATGAATAAATAAGATACCTGTTCAATGAGTCAAAGTTAATACAAAAGTAATACAAAATACAATATAAGTTAATACAAAATGTTGCATTCACATGGCTCAGTGAGACAGATGGTTGAAAAAAATGAATTTATTCCAACTGTTATTTTACTTACTAGCGGGGCCCGGCCACGCGTTGCTGTGGCTTATTGTGGTGAAATGGGAAAGGAACAGTAGCAGCAAATCAATTGCAGAGGCCAGCAGCACGTGCTCATGCAAACACGCAGCCTGATACTGGGCGATGTCAGTGATGTGTGTGCCCGCATTCCTTGGGGGGGGGGGGAATGGAAAGGCACCCCTCCCACACATCTAGGCTGGCTGGTCATGATCCTTTACCTGGGAGTAAGTTTGGTTGGTGGCAATGGGTGTTGCTTCTGAGGAAACCCTCTGAGGAGCGCGATGCAGCCATTCAAAGTATGTCACGGTTGCTGTACTGAGCTTACTCCTGAGTAACGCGTGCCTGGTTTTCTTAACTGTAACCGCAGTATTGAGGGAATCTAGGGTGCCTGGCCCCTCCCTCCCTTCCCTTGCATGTCGCTCCTCACTCTCTCCCCTCCCTCACTTCTCTTCCCTTGCATGCCACCCCTCCCCCTCCCTTCCCTTCCCTTTCCCTCCGCTAGGGTGGGTGGGTCATATCAAGATGCTGGGCCCCCTGCCTCCCCTCCCTTGCATGCCACCCCTCACTCTCTCCCCTCTCTCACTTCTCTTCCCTTGCATGCCTCCCCCTCCGTCCCTTTCCTCTCCCTCCCTCTCCCTTGTGTGTATGTGTGTGTATGTGTTTCACTTCCACTCGAGTGACTGCCTATGTACTGTTTCCACTGCTCCTATCTGGCCTTCTGAGTGAACATTCTAAGGGTGACAGTTACACACAGGCAGCTGCATGTCCTTCACCAGGGAGCGCCAGGAAAAAGGCGTTTTACCTGGGCCAGGTGTGAAATCTCAGGTATGTGAACATCTAAAAACACTCTCACCTGGCTGACTATAGTGGCTGGGAATTTTCAGAGGAATTGGCCCAGCAGTTACTGAGTTATACTATCATCAACAAAAACACTGTTAGCTTTTTATAAATATAGATTCATACCCCCCCTTCTCTCCTCTGGGGATCCAAAGTGGCTTAAATCATTTCGTCCTCCATTCTATCCTCACAACAGTGGTGTGAGGAAGATTAGTCTGAGAGTGAGTAACTAGCCCAAGGTCACACAGCGAGCTTCCGTGACACGAGTGGGGATTCGAATCGGGGTCTCTCAGATTCTA
The DNA here is from genome assembly GCF_021028975.2 of Sphaerodactylus townsendi. Lineage (NCBI taxonomy): Eukaryota > Metazoa > Chordata > Lepidosauria > Squamata > Sphaerodactylidae > Sphaerodactylus > Sphaerodactylus townsendi. The sequence goes on from NC_059426.1 coordinate 182,053,387, forward strand.
GTCTGACACTCTTAACCACTACACCTCACTGGCTTTCAAACTTAAAATTCATCATCTAGGCATCCCTATTATTTCACTAAAATCTTTCCCTACTTTCATCATTCTTGTATTTAACTTTTTTCTTATAAATTTAAAGTACTCATCGCTGAACTTATAACCGACAATTTGACTTTTATCAGTACCACATTTGATGAAATTTAGCCCATAGTTACACATTACTTACAAAACCCAACCTCCCAAAAACAGTGCACAATTGCACAAATCAAAAGTGAGACACAGGGTTTTTTTTTTAACTTCAAAATCTGTAAAAGGGCTGCCACTCATAAAGAAGGGGAATTTGTTGCCTCTCATCTCTCATTTGTACATTTCTGTCATGCTCAATCATTTGATATTCAGTCCTTGATATTCAATCCTACTGGAGATTTCTAGTGACTAGTGATCAATATCTTGACTGAAGTAAGCATGTATTGTACCATATTTCTATATTTTGTACAAACTTGGTCACTCAAAGACCTAACAGACATTTCTTAGGATCGCCAAGTAAATTACAATGTACTATTTGATTTACCTCATATCAAACACATTTCCAAAAGGAGTTTATTGCTAAGCTTTGGACACTTACCTCTTGAGCACAAATGTACAAAGGCCCCTTCCGCACACGCAAAATAATGCGCTTTCAAACCACTTTCACAACTGTTTGCAAGTGGATTTTGCCATTCCGCACAGCTTCAAAGAGCACTGAAAGCAGTTTGAAAGTGCATTATTCTGCATGTGCGGAATGAGCCAAAGTCTTCAAATTCTGCGTTGACAAGCTGGAACATATCCAGAGCAGAGGTGGGATCCAGCAGGTTCTCACAGGTTCCCGAGAGTAGGTTACTCATTATTTGTGTGTGCCGAGAGGGGGTTTCTAATTGGTGATTTTGCCACGTGATTTTTTGCCTTAGTTACGCCCCTCCTCTCAGCAGCAGCGCGCAGAACTTGGAGCAGTCTAGCAGGAGGTGCACCGGCGTGCGTGGCAGCCTGCGCCTGCGTGCATTCGTTTCCCGCCCAAGGACCAGCGCAGCGGCTACGTCCTTGCCACAGCCCCGCCCAGGAATGCCCCGCCCCCAGAATGCCCGCCCCGGCCCCCGTTGTGCCCTGCCCAGCCCCATTGGCGCTACGCCACAGTTTGAATCCCACCACCATGGGAACCTGTTACTAAAAATTTTGGATCCCACCACTGGATCCATGGTCCGTTGAAATCAATACTTGGACTGACATCAGTTCTCTATGATCTCAGGGGGAGGTCTTTCACATCAGCTGCTGCCTCATTCTTTCAACTGGAGACGCCAAGCATTGAATCTGGGACCTTTTGCTTGCAAGGTAGATACTCCGCTACTGAGCCGCAGCCCTTCCGAGTTTGTTAGCAGACCCACGCTTTCCACAAACAACTTGATTAGTCTTACAAATTCGATTTAACCCCTCGGGAGTTATATACCATCCCTGTATGAGCTTAAAATAACTCTCTTTTAAGTTAGTGCTGAGAGCTGGAGCAATGTGTGAAGTAAAAATAAATTGCAGCGGCTTGTCGAAAACGTTGACTGCAAAATTCCCCCCATTTCTTATTGAACCAGCGAAACCCACATTTGTGCCTTGTGGCAAAATGCCATCACTCACTGATGTAAGACGCTCCGCTTGCTTACGTTCAACAATCACATTTTTAAAAAGAAGCTAGCTGTAAGAACATAAGAACATAAGAACAAGCCAGCTGGATCAGACCAGAGTCCATCTAGTCCAGCTCTCTGCTACTCGCAGTGGCCCACCAGGTGCCTTTGGGAGCTCACAGGCAGGAGGTGAAAGCAATGGCCTTCTGCGGCTGCTGCTCCTGAGCACCTGGACTGCTAAGGCATTTGCAATCTCAGATCAAGGAGGATCAAGATTGGGAGCCAGAGATCGACTTCTCCTCCATCAATCTGTCCAAGCCCTTTTTAAAGCTATCCAGGTTAGTGGCCATCACCACCTCCTGTGGCAGCATATTCCAAACACCAATCACACGTTGCGTGAAGAAGTGTTTCCTTTTATTAGTCCTAATTCTTCTCCCCAGCATTTTCAATGGATGCCCCCTGGTTCTAGTATTGTGAGAAAGAGAGAAAAATTTCTCTCTGTCCACATTTTCTACCCCATGCATAATTTTATAGACTTCAATCATATCCCCCCTCAGACGTCTCCTCTCCAAACTAAAGAGTCCCAAACGCTGCAGCCTCTCCTCATAAGGATGGTGCTCCAGTCCCTCAATCATCCCTCATTTGCCCTTCTCTGCGCTTTTTCTATCTCTTCAATATCCTTTTTGAGATGTGGCGACCAGAACTGAACACAGCACTCCAAGTGCGGTCGCACCACTGCTTTATATAAGGGCATGACAATCCTTGCAGTTTTATTCTCAACTCCTTTCCTAATGATCCCCAGCATAGAGTTTGCCTTTTTCACAGCTGCCATGCATTGAGTTGACATTCCCATGGAACTATCAACTAAGACACCCAAGGTACTTCTACTTGACCTGATGTTCTTCCTGACTTTACCCCGTTCTGTAACCGAAAGTCATGAAAGCATTTCAGAGTGGGTTCCCTGCCACCTATACCTGAAAACATAAAATGATTCCCATTTTGCATAATGTCAACCCACCTCACGCAATTATTCTCTAACCACCCCTTCCATGGCACAGTTACCCTATAGTTTTTCATTATAAATAAACGTTTGAATAGGGGGAATGGAAGGACTAATATTCGCTGTTGGCCTATCTAAGCACTGCTTCTACTATGTCGTTAGTAAGGGAATTTACAGCCTAGGCAGTTCTAGTCTATATTATATAGCAATTTTATCCACATGAAACCATTTATAATTTTATAAATGGATTCCAGCACAGTTGCTATGCTAAAATTTGGGCTCAAAAGGCCTCCCATGCCATATTCTTTTATCTAAAATGTCATTTGGAACGCTAGCTCCCCCCCACTCCCCCAGAAAAAACTATTAAATACTTCCTGCCAGTTCATTAGACCATTGTTAGAAACATCCACTGTTAGAAATATCTCAAACTGAAAAAAAATAATTTGAGTAGTTACATTATTTTAAAGCATGTATTCCGCTTATCTGAGGCCCCTTCCGCACATGCAGAATAATGCACTTTCAAACTGCTTTCAGTGCTCTTTGAAGCTGTGCGGAATAGCAAAATCCACTTGCAAAGAGTTGTGAAAGTGGTTTGAAAACACATTATTTTGTGTGTGCGGAAGGGGCCTGAGAGTAATTCAACCTTAGCCATCTAGTTCATCCTACTCTAATTTCAGTCCACATTTTTAACTCCACTATCAGACTGGGTTTTCCATTCCCTTTAAACCACAGAGGACATTCCATTCTGAATGCATTTTTCAAGATAGATGCCCATTACTCTATACTTCTTATTTACATGAAACTTAAAACAGTTTTCCATATTCCTCACAGCAATTCGGTGCTGCTCCTATATCTGCATGTGGATTTTGTAAGAGTCTGCTTTTACAATTAACTTTGAACATCGCAACATCATTTGTGGCTGCATCTCTTCTTGTAGCCTGAGCTAGGAGCTAAAATTCATCAACTCTACAGTTGTAATAACTTCTCTTTTAATCTGATCGAATGCTTTTTCAGCACCGATAAACATCAATACCGTTCCCTCACTCTTCCCGATCACCCGATTGATAAATGAAATCCATCTCCTTGTACTATCAGATAAATACATTCCTTTGACGAACCCCATCTGACCTGGATTTATCTACTTATGCAAAATTAAATTCATCCTTGTGGCAGGCATAGATGCAAATATCTTATAATCCATATTTAGCAGTGAAATTGGTTTATAAGAATTCGGTCTGGATGAATCCTTATTTGATTTCACCCTCTTTTCAAATATAACCCTCTCTTTTCTGCTCTCCTACACAAAATCACGAAACAATGTAGTTAACAGACCAATTAGAATCTCTGACGTCAAATTCAACTGTCAAGTTTGCTTTCTGTTCAAATCATAAACATCTCAAACATAAGAACATAAGAACTAGCCTAATGGATCAGACCAGAGTCCATCTAGTCCAGCACTCTGCTACTCACAGTGGCCCACCAGGTGCCTTTGGGAGCTCACGTGCAGGATGTGAAAGCAATGGCCTTCTGCTGCTGCTGCTCCCGAGCACCTGGTCTGCTAAGGCCTTTGCAATCTGAGATCAAGGAGGATCAAGATTGGTAGCCATAGATCGACTTCTCCTCCATAAATCTGTCCAAGCCCCCTTTAAAGCTATCCAGGTGAGTGGCCATCACCACCGCCTGTGGCAGCAGATTCCAAACACCAATCACACGTTGCGTGAAGAAGTGTTTCCTTTTATGAGTCCTAATTCTTCCCCCCAGCATTTTCAATGGATACCCCCTGGTAAAGAGGGTCAGCTGCTGAGAATCATAAGAACATAAGAACAAGCCAGCTGGATCAGACCAGAGTCCATCTAGTCCAGCACTCTGCTACTCGCAGTGGCCCACCAGGTGCCTTTGGGAGCTCACGTGCAGGAGGCGAAAGCAATGGCCTTCTGCGGCTGTTGCTCCCAAGCACCTGGTCTGTTAAGGCATTTGCAACCTCAGATCAAAGAGGATAAAGATTGGTAGCCATAAATCGACTTCTCCTCCATACTATTAGATGTATACCTGAACCTCCAGAGTAGATATAGGGATTACAACTTGTCTTTGGCTTTATTGGAAAGTTTACTACAATGTGTATTTTGTAAAAATAAAAATCCTGAATTTTATTTACAGAGGGTTCATCATATACCATATAAAGAAACCTGTAGTTTTGTCGAAGGATTTCACGACCAGAATCAGCTGTGTGTTGTGGGATTTCTGAATTGTGTGGCTGTGGTAGTTTTGCTCAATGTTTTACCTGCATCTATGGCTGGCATCTTCAGATGTGTCATGCTGGGACATGGGCAATAAATACCCCACTAAACATTCCATTCTCACTGGACGCAGTGTGTAACACACTTCTTTCTGTGATACACACCTGAAGATGCCAGCCACAGATGCAGGCGAAACGTTAGGAACAAGATCCACCAGACCACGGCCACACAGCCAGGAAAACCCACCACAACCAGTTGAGTCGGTCCATGAAAGCCTTTGACAATACATTTATTCTTTCTTTCTTTCTTTCTTTCTTTCTTTCTTTCTTTCTTTCTTTCTTTCTTTTTTTCTTTCTTTCTTTCTTTCTTTCGCTAAGTAATATGCAAGCAATTTGTCAGATTTATTGCCTTTTCCGAAACAAAGTTGTTTTGGACACCATCTGGCTGTGCTGATTTCCAGTCTATTCAATAAATCTAATCGTTCTTTTCAACTTTTAAATTTTTGCTTAATTCCCTCATTTAATGTTGCCTTCTCTAATGAGTCCACTAATACAAGTAATTCACATTTAGTTTTATCCCTTAGTTTCCTTTTGTGCGATGTCATTTGAATAATAATGCCTCTTATAACAGCTTTAAAGGCATCCCGTGCTACTTGAGAATTAGCTTCCTTAGAATTGTGAAACTGACAAACCTTCCCTTGTATTCTTTTTTCAAATGTATCCATATGTTGTCTCGTTTCCGAATCATACTATTATGCACGAAAGTACCAGCAAATCACAACTGACCTGTGGAAATCCCAGCAAGGGGCTTTTAAGGAAGAAGAAGAAGAAGAAGAAGAAGAAGAAGAAGAAGAAGAAGAAGAAGAAGAAGAAGAAGAAGAAGAAGAAGAAGAAGAAGAAGAAGAAGAAGAAGAAGAAGAAGAAGAAGAAGAAGAAGAAGAAGAGGAGGAGGAGAAGAAGAAGAAGAAGAAGAAGAAGAAGAAGAAGAAGAAGAAGAAGAAGAAGAAGAAGAAGAAGAAGAAGAAGAAGAAGAAGAAGAAGAAGAAGAAGGCGACAACGACAACGACTTTGGATTTATATCCCCCCTTTCTCTCCTGTAGGAGACTCAAAGGGGCTGACAATCTCCTTGCCCTTCCCTCCTCACAACAAACACCCTGTGAGGTAGGTGGGGCTGAGAGAGCTCCAAAAAGCTGTGACTAGCCCAAGGTCACCCAGCTGGCGTGTGTGGGAGTGCCCAGGCTAATCTGAATTGCCCAAATAAGCCTCCACAGCTCAGGCGGCAGAGCAGGGAATCAAACCCGGTTCCTCCAGATTAGAATGCACCTGCTCTTAACCACTGCGCCACTGCTGCAAGTAAGAAATACAGGTGGTTTTCCATCCCCTTCCTCTGCAGAGGCTTCCTTGGAGGTCTTCTGACTAAGTACTGACCCTGCTTAGTTCTGAGAGGAGAAGAAGAGGAGGAGAAGGAGGAGGAAGAGGAATTTGAGCTTATACCCCACCTTTCTCTCCTGTAAGGAGATTCAAGGTGGCCTTCAAGGTCCTTTCCCTTCCTCTCCCCACAACAGACACCTTGTGAGATAGGTGGAGCTGAGAGAGTCCTGAGAGAACTGTGACTGGTCACCCAGCAGGAATGTAGGAGTGCAGAAACACATCTGGTTCACCAGATAAGCCTCCACCACTCAGGTGGAGGAGTGGGGAATCAAACCCAGTTCTCCAGATTAGAATCCACCTGCTCTGAACCACCACACCACGCTGGCTCTTGAGTTCAGGCGAAAGAGTTCAGGCAGTGGTGGGATCCAAATGTTTTAGTAACAGGTTCCCACGGTGGTGGGATTCAAACGGTGGCGTAGCATCAATGGGGCTGGGCGGGGCACGGTGGGGGCATGGCCAGGCATTCCGGGGGCAGGGCATTCCTGGGTGGGGCTGTGGCAACGATGCAGCCGCTGTGGCCGGTCCTTGGGCGGGAAACGAATGCACGCAGGCGCAGGCTGCCACGCACGCCGGTGCACCACCCTGCTAGACTGCTTCAAGTTCTGCGCGCTACTGCTGAGAGGAGGGGCGTAACTAAGGCAAGAATCACGAGGCAAAATCACCCATTAGTAACCCCCTCTCGGCACACACAAATAATGAGTAACCCCCTCTCGGCACACACAAATAATGGAAGTGAGCCCCTCTGCGCAGTGGCGGTAACCTCGGCACACACAAATAATGGAAGAGTAACCATCTCGGCACACACAAATAATGGAAGTAGCCCTCTGGCTGGCAATGGAAGTAACCCCCCTCTTTCGGCACGATAATGATAACCCCCCTCTTTCTCGGCACACACAAATGAGTGGCCCCTCGGCACACACAAAATAATGGAAGTAACCCCCCCCTCTTTCGGCACACACAAATAATGAGTAACCCCCCCTCGGCACACACAAATAATGAGTAACCCCCTCTCGGCACACACAAATAATGAGTAACCCCCTCTCGGCACACACAAATAATGAGTAACCCCCTCTCGGCACACACAAATAATGAGTAACCCCTCTGTTTGGAAAATAATGAGTAACCCCCCCTCTCGGCCTGAAGCCAGCCGGTAACCCCTCTCGGCACCACACAAATAATAGGTAACCCCTCTCTGCGGCACACACAAATAATGAGGTAACCTCTCGGCAGGCTGGCCGGTAACTTCTCGGCGCACACACTGGAAATAATAGGTAACCCCCTCTGCGGCACCACACAAATAATGGAGTAACCCCCCCTCTTTCGGCACACACAAATAATGAGTAACCCCCCTCTTTCGGCACACACAAAATAATGAGTAACCCCTCTCTAGGCATTTTACACAAATAATGAGTAACCCCTCTCGAAGCGCTTTTCGATAATGGATAACCCCTCTCGGCACCTAATGGAAGTAAACCTCGTACACAAATAATGAAATGCAGCCTCATTTACACAAATAATGAGTAACTTTCTGTGCACTGGAAATAATGGAAGTAACCCCCTCTCGGCACACACACAAATAATAAGGTAACACCTGCAGTGCACAGTAATACGGTAACCCCTCTCGGCACACACAAATAATGAAGTAAACTCAGGCTGCACAGTAGCCGGTAAACCCCCTCTAAAATTTTACACAAATAATGAGTAGCCTCTGCGAGCTGCCGGTATTGGTGGCCTCTTTCGGCACACACAAATAATAAGGTAACCCCCTCTCGGCACACACAAATAATGAGTAACCCCCTCTCGGCACACACAAATAATGAGTAACCCCCTCTCGGCACACACAAATAATGAGTAACCCCCCTCTCGGCACACACAAAAAATAAGTAACCCCCCCTCGTACCGCACAAAATAATGAGTGAAAACCTCGGGCACACACAAAATAATGGAAGTAACCTCTCGACACACACAAATAATGAGTAACCCCCTCTATTTTACAAATAATGAGTAACCCCCTCTCGTGACACACACACACAAATAATGGAGTAACCCCCCCTCTTTCGAGCACACGGATAATAATGGAAGTAACCCCCCTCTCGGCACACACACAAATAATGAGTAACCTACCGACACACACAAATAATGAAACTTCGGCACACACAAATAATGAGTAACCCCCTCTTTCGGCACACAAATAATAGGTAACCCTCACAAGAACTTTGATAGTAGGTAACCCCCTCTCGGCACACACAAATACTGAGTAACCCCCTCTCGGCACACACAAATAATGAGTAACCCCCTCTCGGCACACACAAATAATGAGTAACCCCCTCTCGGCACACACAAATAATGAGTAACCCCCTCTCGGCACACACAAATAATGAGTAACCCCCTCTCGGCACACACAAATAATGAGTAACCTCTGGCGGCTGCCACACACAAATAATGGCGAGTGACCACCCTCGGCTAGAGCTGTGGCTTATGAGTAACCCCTCTCGGCGCACTGGAATAATGAGTAACCCCTCTGCGGCACACAAATAATAGGGAAGTAGCCACTGCGGCAAAACGTCGTGGTGGCCTCGTACACAGATATGTAAGGTAACCCCCTCTCGGCACACACAAATAATGAAGTGTAACCCCCCTCTTTCGGCACACACAAATAATGGAAGTAACCCCCCTCTGCGGCACACACAAATAATGAGGTAACCCCTCTCGGCACACACAAATAATGAGTAACCCCCTCTCGGCACACACAAATAATGAGTAACCCCCTCTCGGCACACACAAATAATGAGTAACCCCCTCTCGGCACACACAAATAATGAGTAACCTGCTCTCGGGAACCTGTGAGAACCTGACGGATCCCACCTCTGAGTTCAGGCTTCTCTCTCAATCACCAAATTGCATCACCAAATGTAAGTGTGTGATTTATGCCGATTCTGATCAGCAATGAATGAAACGCCATAGAAACCGTGTGTCTATCTTGGACAAGAGACAAGAATCTGGAGTCATTAAGATAAGGTCTGGCTTAGTGATCACTCTGATAACAGGTATAATCCCTCTTTGTTGACTTACAAAATCTCCGGGCTTCTAAAAGTTAAATATCCACATCATTCAGTAAGCATTTTGGCAGGATATTTGTTGTGTTTTTATTCCACTGCACTTCTGTCAAAGGTAACATTCACAATCCCATTGAAATATCTAGCCAAGGCTATCTCACCTACAGAGGACCTATGCTGGTCCTCAAAAAGTCGTTGGACTGTAAATACTTGTTAATATGGCACTAGTTGCATCCTCGTGAGGTTGGTAAAATGACTAGCAAACTCACTGGGGGTAAAGTAGAGATGACTGGGGAAGGCACTGATAAAACCACCCTAGCGTGGTGTAGTGGTTACGAGCAGGTGCGCTCTAATCTGGAGAACCGGATTTGATTCCCTGCTCTGCCGCTTGAGCTGTGGAGGCTTATCCGGTGAACCAGATTAGCTTGTGCACTCCCAACACATGCCAACTGGGTGACCTTGGGCTAGTCACAGTTCTTCAGAGCTCTCTCAGCCCCACTCACCTCACAGGGTGTTTGCTGTGGGGCGGGTGGAGGTGTGTGAAAAAGGAGATTGTAATCCCCTTTGAGTCTCTTTACAGGAGAGAAAGGGGGGTATAAATCCAAACTACTACTACCACTACGACGACGACGACGACTATGACTACTCTTCCTCCTCCTCCTCCTCCTCCTCCTCCTCCTCCTCCTCCTCCTCCTCCTCCTCCTCCTCCTCCTCCTCCTCTTCTTCTTCTTCTTCACCCCATGGATCAATAATGACCTGGTGCTTGGACA